>NC_140776.1:82764351-82984351 GCF_044657685.1 Stegodyphus dumicola
TTCTAAATGAAAAGAAGATTCCAAACGAATATCCGAAAAAAGGTATAAACTCATTCTGTTGTTAAACACTCTGTTGGGGGGGGGGGGGGTGAAACCTTTTTGTCTACAGCGTGCGGAACTGTGTATTGGAAATTCTAAAGATAAGCTCATTTTAAAATTATTTTGCGACATTGCTATTGAACTGAATTTTATGGTTGCTGTGCAAAGAACATGATATTTAATAAATAAAAGTAACACACAAAACGTAAAAAAAAAAAAAAAAAAAACCTATTGGACGTATTTCCTTTTATATTTTGTAAGACTTTATCGAAGTTTTGACTAACAGACTCAACGATTTCAAAGCGAGCAATGGCAATACTGCACGATTTCCTCCAGGACGGGAGACTGATTCTAAAGACATATTAAAATTATATTGCGATCTTGCTGTTGAATTGAATTTTTTGGTTTAAACGCAAAGAACATGATATTTAATAAATAAAGGTAACACACAAAAATTTAAAAAACGCCCCTTTAGACGTAATTTAAAATCTGAAAACATTTCAGATTTTTTTTTGTTTTGTTTATTTAATTTAATCATTTCTGATTAATCTTTCTCAGAGTTCCGGTACCTTGCAAATTCAGTAATTAAGCTCCATACTTACTGTATTTACTTTTAAGTTAAACAGTCTCTGAATTTCAAAATGAAAAAGACACCCCGGAAATGTAATGAAAGAGAATGAAGAACAAAAACTGAATAGATTATTTCGTTTAAACTTTTCTAACTTATCTAGTGGCGCCATCTACTGTATAACTGTAAAACTATTTGAACTTATGATGTTTCTTTTAAATAGGCATTCATAAATTTCTAAATAAAGGTGTAAAAATTTTAAACTTATAAACATTTACTATCCCATGCCACTTCATAAAAATATTATTAATGTTTTTCAGTAAAAGTTTTAATTAATTTTTCTAATTTTGTTTAACGAAAAAGTTAACTTTTTTCCGTTTCGAGAAAAGTGTTTAACTGTAGAAATTATAAATACAGTTTAATAATATCATGCATTTTTTCGTAAAAGAAAAGATTGTATTGTAATAAGATGAAAAAAGATGGAAAACAAGGACAAAAGAGAATACTATTTATAGTTAAAAAAATATTCTGCCGCTCAGACGGGAAAGAGGTTAGTGACGTTGACTGCCATACCGAAAGGCCCAGGCTGATTATCGGAGAAAGCAATGGATGTGCTTTTTGTTTGTTTGTGGCTTATTCCACCCGATCGACAGTAACATCATATCAGGCCCATGACCCGTAGACTTCAAAACCCCGAAGAACAACTCCAGTACATTTGAACAGTTGGCTACTCTGGCAACCAATGCAAGATAAGATATGGACAGGAGTTTGGGCTGCTTGTTTCAGCTTGCGTTTTGGGCATAAGGATAGACTGTAATGCCTGACACAAAATGTTGAGAGTGAGCGCGCAGATGACCAGTGCGCAGCCTAGCTAGAGCCGTTTGTTCAAATTTATTGCTTGCCTTAGTTAGGCCAACGCCAGGCCGGTTACCGATGTACCACTCATGCGTAGGGGGCCTTTCTCTGAGAGGAGTTGATTTCTAACTTGATCAGCATGGATGTTTTTAAATTTATAGTGTCTGTAAGACATACGGGCACTCAAAATACCGGCAAGCCAGAAGTTTCCTCGAGAGATTGGTGGTAAGGGGAGGAGGGATTAGAGACCCTCGGACCCGCACCCTTCAAAATTGGGGCAGAACTGTCACCTGTTTTGTGCTCAAGACACTCTTACCCCAGACAGATGTAATCTTTCTTCTTGCCAAGATAAAATTCGGGGGCTTGTTTACGTCAGGCAAGTGAGATTAGTAACAACCTCCCTGAAAGAAATTCCGTGAGCATATCTTTAGAATTTCCGATACACAGTTCCGCCCCGGTTGGAGATAAAAAGGTTCTTCCCCCCCCCTCCCCAGCCATAGAGTGTTACCATTGCTCGCTTTTAAATCGTTGAGTTTGTTACTCAAAAGCTCGTTAACGTTTCACAAAATATGAAATCGATAATAAAACAAATACCAGATTTCAAATTTTGGCTTCGACATGCCCATATTCGTAGGAGAATTATGTCATTCAAAATTCGATGGCTCTGTGTACCGTTGTTTTATCACAATGCGAGAAATATACATACATTTATGCAGATTTTTCTTTATTTAATTTCTTCAAATAAAAGGCAGGACTCTAACTTTTGGGGCAACAGTTGAAAAGTGAAACAGACATTTATAGTGATTGAACGCAAAATTGCAGAAGAATTCAAGACGATCCTTTATTTCTTGTTATTTAATTTCAAAACATTTAGGAATATGGTATGGGACGCTGGTTTTAAAAGAAGAGGCTAAGTAAGTGTCCAGCTGGTTGTCTTGTTATTTATTTATTGCTTTTATTGAGCTCTTTAAAAAGCTGAAAATGATGCTGTCCTCATCAAGTAATTTATGATTTTAAATAGTATCTTATGTTTCAGATTAAAAAAATAACTCTAGAATAATTTGTCACATAAACATTTAATGGAGACTTACAGATATTAAGCATAATGCCTTTATTTCGTTTTTAAAATGAAAATAACTTAGAGTTATCTATCTATTTATCCATCAATGTATATAAGATAAAAAATACGTTAAGTCAAAATAACTTAAATTAGCAATAGCCCATTAAGTCTTCATTTTAATTTGGATATTCCCGCACTCTATTCCAAAAATCGTAATTGCTTACAATGAACTTTTCTGAACTGCGTCATTTCTAGATTAATCCGTATCATATGGCTATTTATCATAACGCTTTGGCAAAAATAACATACATAAACCTTCACCCAATAATGATTTTAGAGTTTTATTAATTATTTAGAGTTCTATTAATTATTTATTAATTATTTTCCGAAACTAACCGATTCTGAATGAAGATTTGATCTTGAACATAAGATGTTATTTCGTCTAACTAGATTGCTCCTGCGCTGCTCCCTACTTACTGCAACAATATAACAATATAAATGTTCTGGAACAGGCACCATTAAAGTGCCAAGTTTTTTGTTTCAAAAAATGTCTGACTAAAATAAAGAAAGTATTATTTAAATCTTCTGTACCGGTTTCTTATTAGATCTGTTACTCTGCAACTATGCTTCATGCTTCAATATCTTATGTCTGCGACATTCTCAAATCATCTCTCTTTCTCTCACACACACATATATATATAATTATTAATTAAACAAAATGTATGATGAGAATGGGAATAGCAAGCTGTTGTAGGCACTAATGTACACTAATCGAATCACGAATGCCGCTGCCTACGCATCTAACTATCTAACGACGTATCTAAATGCCACATCTAAATTTCTGCAAGCGGTGATTCAGCTATAATTCTATGATCAAATGCTCAATCTAGTTTTAAAAGATTTATTAAAATACTAAACAAATTAATCTAATCTAGAATCTAGAATCGAATCTAATGTTACATCTCAGGAGCAGCGTTCTAGCTGCGTCATAACGAATCGAAAGTCAAGTTCTCACTGTTGCCATTCTGAGGCAGAGAAAAGTTTGTTTCTAATCAAACCAGAACTTCGGCATAGTGAAAGTTTCTATTAAAACCGGAACAACCCGGCCCCCGTTGGACGATTGTCCAACATCATTTGGAAATGGGAGTGGACTGATATTGGAGACGGCTCGGCGAAAGATTCCATCTAATGGGTGTCTTGTTTTTATCCTTTAACAAAGACTAGTTGTCCTGCCTTGAGTTTGGATCTCATTTGATTCCATTTTGAGCGGTTCTGCAAATGATTAAGATATTCCACCCTCCAACGGTTCCAGAAATTAGCTCTAAGTTTTTGAATTAAGGTCCATCTAGAAGACAAGGTCAAAGAATCTACAGAATCATTCCGTTCTGGTATCGACAAAAGCGGAGCTCCTATTAGGAAATGATCTGGAGTCAAAGGCTGAAGATCTGTTGGATCAGCTGAAATAGGTGATAGAGGTCGAGAGTTGAAGCAGGCTTCTATTTGTGTAATTAATGTATACAGCTCTTCAAAGTTTGAAATTGTCGTTTTCGCGACCTTTGTCAAAATTCTCTTCATTGATTTTATATTAGCCTCCCATAATCCGCCAAAATGCGGGGAGGAAGGAGGAATAAATCTCCATGATATACTTTTTTCGGAACTAAAGCGCTGAATAGGATCCGATCTACAAATTCTAAAGAGTTTATCAAGAACATTCTTCGTTCCTTTGAAGTTCTTAGCGTTATCACTCCAAACAATGGATGGTTTAGATTGTCTGGCAATAAACCTTCTAAGGCATGCTAGAAATGCTTCAGTAGACAAATCCGATACTACTTCTAGATGAATAGCCTTTGTACTAAAGCAAATAAATATCGCGATGTATGATTTTAACGTAACTCTAGATCTTTTTAAATTAGGCTTGGTGATAACTGGACCTGCAAAGTCCGGTCCTATTTTTTCGAATGGTCCAGTTATTACAACTCTATCTCAAGGTAAGTCTCCCATCATTTGGTTTATGGTTTGGTTCTTTGTTCGAAAGCACGTCATGCATTTATTTATAACGCGTCTAACTCTATCTTGTCCGAAAGGTATCCAGTATAATTGTCTAATAAGAGAAAGTGTTGTTTAAACGCCCGAATGAAGAGATTTTTTATGATAATAATCTATGAGTAATTCAGTGAAATGATGCCTTTTAGGTAAAAGAAGTTGCTGTTTGTGGTCTTCTGAAAGATTGGAGAAACGTAGTCTCCCACCAACTCGTAAAAGTTCATCTTCATCCAGAAATACATTTAAGGATAAAACCTTACTATTACTTGGAACTGATCGTTTCGACTGCAAGCACTTAATTTCAGGTTGAAATTCAGAATGTTGTACACATTTGACTAGCACCTTTGTTGCATTCTGTAGTCAGAAGCACTCAGAACTTTCTTTTCTTAATGGTGGATTGGTTCTACAGTTGTTTGCAAACCTTAAATACCATGCAGTAGTTCTAATCAATTTGCTAAATGACGAATACCTTTTAATGAATTCGTTTTCAATGGAATTTTCACCTGTGACTGTTGAGTTCACTACAGCTCCCCTTCGAAGTTCAAGCTCTTCATGATCCTTGAAATCTCTTACTGATTCTGCAAGTTTAGGCCACGAATCTATGCTCTGTAATAGCCACTTAGGTCCATGCCACCACATGTCACTATTTCGTAGTTCAGACAACGTTATTCCTTTCGTGGAATTTGTCTTTGTTCCTCTGGTCAGCATATCAGCCGGATTTTCATCTACAGGGCAATACTTCCAGGACTCAGGTGATGTTTTCTCTCGTATTTCCATTACTCGATGTTGAATGAATGGCTTCCATTTATTTAAATCGCCCTTTATCCAATGTAACGTAACAGAAGAGTCTGACCAAAAATATACATTCATCTGGAGTCTTTTCTCTAACTGTTCTTTGACATTCGAGGCTAATATTGCTCCGATGAGCGCCCCCATCAGCTCTAATCTTGGAAGGGACAGCTTCTTCAGTGGAGCTACTCTGGCTTTGGAAATGACAAAACTACTTCTTATTTCACTGTCCATCGTGACGTATCGCAGGTATATCACAGCTCCATATGCTTTCTGACTTGCGTCGGTAAAGCAATGCATTTGAATATCTCTCAATTCAGACTTGTTAGTCTTTCGGAAGTAATGTCGCGGAATGTTTACATCCTGAATCGCTGACAGTTCATTAATCCGTTTTTTCATTCTGTTTTCAAAGTCCAATGGTAACGGACCATCCCAATTTACCCCAAATTGCCAAATTTCTTGCATTAGTATTTTTGCCCTAATAGTGAATGGACTTATAAATCCAATGGGATCGTAAAGCTTTCCAATGGTTTTAAGAACTTCTCTTTTTGTCATTAGATTTGTTTCCCCATTGAGCTTGATTAGTTAGATTTTGTGATTCTATCTTCAGAAGGTTTTCCTTGTAATTCCATTTATATCCCAATACCTTATGTTCCAGAACTTTCTGGATTTCACCAGTTTCGTATTCGTCAAAAACTTCCTGCAGATTCCCACAATTTGTTTTCCATTTTCGCATGTTGAAACCAGCAGCCTTCAAAATATATCTAATATCTTCATATATGAGTTTGGCTTCGTTTTCGTCTTCATCCCCACCTATTAAATCCATGGAGGTAGGAAAGGGAGGAGGGGCCATTCCGCGCTAGAAGTGAAGCACTGCTTTGAAGCTTGGGTCACCAGACGGGGTGTTCTTTGTTTACATTCAGAAGCTCGCTTGACAAGATTCTGATAGTATTTCGACACACGACAGTTCCATAGAAATCGAAAAAGGGACACTCTCGCATGAAAGAAACATTCATAGTGTGATGGATAATAGCAATTTGTATAGTTTACTGACATTTACGCAAAAATCACATCTTGGTTATTTTTCGATAACTAGCAACAGCGATTTTGATTATGAATTTGTTTTATAAAATTCTAAACAGTTGCACTACAAAAATATAGATTTAAAGAAAATTGCTAAAAGAGATCTGCCAAAATTTATTTTCTAGAAGATTTGAAAAGTTTGAAACTTGATGGCTAAATGTAAATATAAAATTATGTATGTTAAAATATTTGTAATTAGGCACATAGGTCAGATTAAGTTTTTATTAAATAGAGTAACGCATGCAAGGGCTATCTGCCTAAAGAGATAGATGCCATCGTGGAGGAATTTTGAAGAAAAACTGACCTTTGAGTGGGTATTAAAAATAATACTTATAATTTTCATTCAAATTATATTCATATATATTTTTTATGTAAAACTTTCGGGTGTATGCTAAATTAGTGTAAATTATTTTACACGAAAAATATAGTGAATGCACAGAAATTAAAGATTTGCACATGCCGGAAAATGATAAATAGGAAGTATGTATGGGTATTTATGCATATGCTTGCAAAAAGCATGTATCTGCCTTTGACAAAATACTTAAATATTCATTAAATTATTTATAAATGTATTTGAAATGAAGAATTTATTCACTTACTATAAACAACTGTGAAAGTACTGTGAAGAAATCTAATGATTAAATGTATCTAATTTATAATGATTATAAATGTTATCTAAATATATAATAACTTTAATATTGAATTGTAAACATAAATTGAAATCCTGTTGACAAATACGTTATAAAACTATTTAAGCAAGAATTGTTCGTATTGGAAAGCAATCTGTTAAAAGGTATTGTAAAGCAAATGCTATGAGATGCGCACTTAAGAACTTAAGAACGTAATAAAGAGTTTTGGAATATGTATTGATGAAATGAAGGGTAAAAAAAAATCTGATAAGTATAATTAAAAGAATTATTCCCTTTACATTTTATAATAACTCAGTTACAAGTTTTAAATAATACTAAAAAAAAAAAAAAACTTATTTTATTCCCTTTCAGAAATGTTCAGAGAAAGTCAAATACTATTTAATACCCATTTAATTATTAGGAATTAGCGAAATACTTATTTAAGTATTAAAAATACTTAAATAAGTATTTCGCTAATTCCTAATAATTCTCTAATTTAAAATGAACCGAACAGAGCATTAATTATAAATTGACTTACATTTTTCGATTTAAAAGAAGCCAAAAATCATGTCATATTTAAGAAAGTATTTTAGGAAGAAGCTCTATAAATAGAAAAGAAATAATGCATAATTTTAATATTAATAATACAATAAACTTTGATCTAAATTTTTGTACCTTAACCGAATAAAATCGAATTACCTTAATTTTTTTTTCTAATGTAATTAACGAAAACTTGTGAAAATATTTCATTCAAATTAAACCATTCTGAGAAAACTGTCCTGTGAAAAGTATAGCATTTAATTCCGTTCAGAATGAAATGTTGTTTAAAAATATCTTGTTGTAAACATAGAGAGAGAGAGAGAGACAGCGACGATGCACCAAAAAACAAAGCTGGGTACAGGAATGGCACAATGTCGCGTTTTCAAACGAGTCCCGGTTCTACGGGCAGTATTCGGATGGCCATATACGTGTCTAGAGTGTCCGAGGAGACCGCACGTCTCCTTGCATTCGATGTCAGCATAGGGGCCCTTCACCTGGTGTAATGGTTTTGACAACCATTGAATATACGACACGCACGTCTCTAGTTCGGATTGACGATAATTTGAAGGTAGATGGGTACATTTCTGACATTTACATTCCAGTGGTTGTGCCCCATCTTCGAGGCCCTCAAATGCCATCTTCCAACAAGATAATGCAAGACCACGTATTGCAAGCTGTGTTCTAACCTTCCTAGAAACATAGGGTGTTCGACTGGTGCCCTGGCCTGCACGATCTCCAAATCTGTCACCCATTGAACACATCTGGTCATGGGTTGCTGAGAGACTACCCCGCTAACCGTCTCCAACTAATACGGTTGATGAAGTGTGGCATAGACTTAAAGCAGCATGGAATGAGTTTCCCGTTTCTGTCATCCAAGCCCAGTTCGAACGCATGCCTAACCGGGTAAGAGCCGTTTAACTGCCAGGGGTGGCAGCTGTTTCTATTAATTTCGCACCTCTGTAAACCCCCAAACTGCTTACAAATTACATTTTGTGTTCATGCCATACTCTTTACGTACAATAAATATCTCTTTTGTATTTGCTTTTGTTCATGGTGTTGCAATTTTAATGGCCAGCAGTGTAGATTATAGCAAAGTATTATAGGCTATCTGCCTAAAAGAAAGAGATGGTTTCTTGGAGAAGAAAAAGGTACGTGGCTTTCTGAAAGAAACTGGATTGCATTTTCATTATATATGAGGAAAACCAAGAAAACTCCCAACCCGTTTGCGAAATTTCAACCCAAATCGAGCTATTACTTCTAATGGTCTTACCCACAGGGCCGCTGTCGAGCAAATGAGTCTTTAATAACACTTATTTCTTAAGTAGTTATTGCTGAATATTATTAATTTTTAGTAACTTCATCAGTGTATTTTAACAAAAAGATATCTTTTTTACATTTTTATTGCAGTCACTTTTTCAAAATAATGTTTATTTAACGCTAGCAGTATTATTGATATTCACTGGTCTTAAGAGATCCAGTATGGGCAAGAGTCGGTGTGTTTTTAATTTTTAATACGAGTTATCTCGAATTAGAAGAAACAATATTTTAATTTTTCCACAACAAAATTCAAAATTTTAAACCTACTTTCTTATTTTTTTATACTAAACAATTTACCTTATTATCTCACTCTTAACAATACAACAGCTCTGAAAAAGATGAGCGATGTCTTACCAGTATGTTAGTTTCAGTAATAAATTTTAATATTATAAAACAGTGTATATATAGTACTGTGATAACGCAGCACTTTCTAGAATAAATTAGTGTTACGTATTCTTCTCTTACTTCAGTCAAGCTAGCTATAACGTAAAATTTTTTTAATCTCTTGCCCTAAATTCGTACAGATCATGAAGTAAATACATAGAATTCTGATTGCAGAAAACTGATAAAGTAAGCCAACCAATTAATATTTAAATCAATTTCCTGCTTATTAACTTGACACTATGCTGTGTCAGACATAAACTGACGAGAGCCAACCTGATCGACTTGACCGAGAAGACGGCTACGAAAAATGAGGGAAAAAAATTAGACAGTCCCAAGACCGAAAATTAGACACGACCCGCAAATCTATGCTGCTGTAACAAGAATGTATAGTGCTTTTCAATTATCATAAATAGTGATAATGTGGTTTTTAATTTAAATAGGATGTTTTAAAAAGTTACTTTCTCATGTATTTCAAAGCTTACATTAATAATTATCGTTTTCGTTTTTTTAATAAATTTCGAATTTTTCGTAGTTAATTTGGTACTCCTTCTAGCTATTTATCTGAAGCAAATGTCTCACTTTCCTCACTCTTCTCCCTTCTCTGGCTTATAGAAACAGAAGTTTTCTCTGATCATATGCCAGATGAACATATCTTTCACATACTCTCAAACGAAAATAAGATTCTTTGACCAAGAAGTTTAGCTATTACCCATGGAATTTTTGACTATTTAAGCGCGTGGTGAGGAAAACGTAGCATTTCACAGTACCATTTTGGTGACCTACTAAAACACTGAGATTTCGATTTTCTTCTGATTTCCATCAAAGTGTTATGTTATCAATAGATACGGAATACGGAATAGTATATATTTGAAACTTTTTTAAATCATTTTTTGTAACACTGCATTTATTTGGGTATAACAAACAATGATTTATAACTTAAAACAGCAGCAAACAAAACTATCCGTGGCAATGTGAATGAAGAACATAAAATATCAGTATGAAAACAGCAGCCAAGTCAAACAGCTATTTAATACATTGAAGTAATCGTTTAACTAATTTGATTTAAAGACGATTAAATGACGTTTATAACTTCAGCTAATTCTCTGGATACAACTTCCCCTCCAAGAAAAAAGACAACATTATATGCAAAAGGTAATTTTACATGTACTGCACAGATTCTCATCGCAAAGTAATGCATTGATCATATAGCTTCTGGAAATAAATATCTTACATAATAAGAAGGTATATACGCTGTTAAAATCCGATAAGTAAAATAACTTCTGAAGAGAGTCTGTAAACAGAGAATAAATGCTCTTTGTAGTGAGAAAAATGCAAAGCACAACAGTAATGTACTTCGACTGATGGCCGGTATGCTGCAACTCACTGTGACAAAATTCTTTCCTAGAAAATTTATCGCCTGTGGAAAGTTTTGGCATCTTTTCCAGTGCTGGTGAGATTCCTCATTGAGCTGAGATGAGCCGTGTAAAGGAATTATTTACGCTGCAAGGAAAACAATGATGAAATGACGGGCCTACTGCTGTCTCAGTTCTCTATCATTGAAATACTTACTCTGCGAAAGCTTATAATATAAAATAAATTTATATTACTCTGATTTCATCTGGCTGCTCAGACTCCGTTGTAATGTTATTACCTAGATATTTCCTTTCTTGCTCTTCGCTAAGGGGATAAGAAGACAGTTAAAACCATTAAGTGTCCTCAAATCATTGAGGCACAAGTTTAAAAATTAAAATTCTCTTGCATGGAGAAGCAATGTCTTTTATTGTTACTAAGGCACATTATGAAGTTTTCTAAACTTAATTAGATATTAAAACATCTTATCTTCCGTTTCGAGACTTGAGAACATTTTCAAATGCAGTACGTAAGCCAATCAGATTACCAATGACCGTCTGGTCATATGGAAAAATCTAGATAAGTAGGTTTTGTTTCTTTTGTAAACCAAATGTATATTTATCTAAATGTAAATGAGAATTTTATTTTTTCATTTATCGGAATTTATTTCAATAAAGACTGTCAATTTTAAAATGTTACATAGCTTTGCTTCCTTAAAATGTACAAAACAAAATCTGTTCCATAAAATTAACAATGGAATTAATTTGCCTTTGTTTAAACTATTTCAGCAAGATATAGAATGAAATTAATTTTTATCTTCGTGGATCCTAAACCAAAGGCCAGTAATCAATAAAGGATATGTAACTGCTTTTCTGTTACTTTTTGATTAAAAGAGAGATTTACACCTAGCAAGCAAATATTACAAGCCAATTATTTAATTTAAAATTATTTCTCATAATATAAATGTGAAATTATTCTATTAGGTATTTTCTGATACTCATTACGAAATTCATCTGTTTAGTACTACTACTTTTTACAATACTAATACAATTAGTACCAGAAGACGCAATATATTTGTAAAACTTCTTATCGTACTCTAAAAATTCATAAATGGTATAATCAATCTCATAACTTGCTTGCTTAATAAACTGCAGGCAAAAATTAAAATCTGTACGCTAGCTGATCACTCAAATACAAAACATTTTCTTCCACTCGCAAAATTCAGTCTAAAATTAACCGCACTTTATAAATTTTATATTATTCACAGTTCAAATAACAATGTTCATGATGGATTTTATCTACGAAGGAAAGTATTAGATAGATAATCGTTTACGACAACAATAATAAAAGTTTTATAGGACATCTTTACAAAGGAATTCAGTTCTTTGTGAAACGAAATATTTTTAATTAAAACAGAACTCTGTTTATTTGAATCCCAGATATCCTTAAATCCAGCTATATGGAACATTTATTCTTCCTAAACCAAATAAAATTAAATTTGTTACCAAATTATTTGAGTTCTCTAGTTTGATATAGATGACACAAAAAACTAATATTGAAGAATACATATTTTTGATACATATTAAATAAATTTAAATCAATGTACATAACGCACATTGAAAGTTTTTTGAGTAATAAATGCTTTTTTGTTGAAAGTTATAACTTTCAACCCTTAAAGGAAAGCCATTTACTTACGTTACCTAAAGCCATTTTCTTACTTAAAGGAGAAAAAATAATATTAATTTAATTTTAGCTAAGCAGAAACTGGTTATGAATTTTGTTGTACCCAAAACAAAAAAAAATTCTTTGTCTAATTTTAGTACAACAAATATAAAAACAATATTAGGTGTTTAGCTATATAAATAAAAAATAATTTTCGTTCTGCTTTGTCGAAGAAAGCGTGTTTCATAATTCGTTTTGCAAAAAGAGAAAGAGTTAAATACCCTTAAGATGATCATCCATGACTTCGAATGATTTGATCTGTGCAGCTGGTCATCTTAGGCAGGGGAGCTCAGTATCGATGTTTATTTACATTTCAAGAAATACCGGTATATTTCAGATATGATCATTTATGGAAAGCGGTTTGTTTTTTAACTGTTATCTCTAAAAGATCAGCAAAGAAATAAAATTATTTCATTTTCTTGTCAGTACATACGTATTTGGCCCTCAGAAAACAGGAAATCCAACTCTCCGTATTCTTCGTTCTTACATAGAGGTAGTCTTAGACGAACTGATTCTGATATCTAGAATTCTTCTTTAATATATTCTTAATGTTTGCATTTCTTAATTTCCCTGTACATCTTTTTCTGATTAAGGTTGAAGAGCATTTAATCTCTAACTATATACTGGACATATGTCCCTTTTCTTATTTCAGGCACAAAGTAGACACAGATGTCGTTAATTATATATTTTGTCAAACACTAAGCACAAAAAGTTTTTCATAAAAATTAGAGGATATTATTAAATACCTACATCTTTTTCTAATCATGTAATACAATAAATAACCTTGAGACAGACTTTTCAGAAAATGCACCTACTCTCCAATTTATTCTGTTCAGTGGCTTGAATCACATGATTAATATTCTTCGTGACAAATGCAAAAGAACACTTTGTCAAATTTCCTTCCCCCTTCCAGAGATCGTCAGGCAGCTCCTCCATTGAAGTGAACATTAAATTAAATCTCTACAAAAGGTGAGTGAATAAAAGATGAATGTTAATATTTATTTGTACAAACTCAAAGCATCTTGTTGTGTAACATTCGAACGAATGCACTGCAATATTTAGACTACACTGAATTACCGATTATACGTATGCGAATTATCAGTCTTCATTATTCGTGCATCATCGCCGAAAAATCTTCTCAAATTACGATTCGAAAAAAAAGAAAAGAAATGAAATTTTAGAAAAACTCACGATTATTGAAGTCCTGAATCTCATTGCTATAGTCCTGAATCTCATTGCTATAGAATTAAGTCAGTACAATGCTAACTCAGAGTTGGATGAACCATTAAGTAAAATAAGCAGATGCTTGGAGCATCAAGGAAAAGAGGGCACCACAGAAGGTTCCTTAGGAACTCAGGAAAGGGGGCACTACAAAAATTTCCCATTGTCGATTTTGTCATGGAATGCATGGTGGAGCTAAACCAAGATAGAGAGAGGAAAAAACAAAGAAAATATTGGCATAAATGTACGTGTAGGGAACCAAAATATTTTAAATGCTTAAAGTCTTTATCCGGTCTTGTGCTAACTAATGAATGAAGGAAATCTGAGAAAAACAACTGCTTATTAATCCTCACATGCATAAAAAAATATAAATAAATTTATTTTTGGCTATTATCAGTAAATTTCTTTCTGAGTTTCTTAGTTTTGACCATAATAATATTGAACAGGTTTAAGCTACAAACACAAGAAGACATTTATAAATGACAGGATTACTGAGAATGGCCTCTATCAGTTCAATTATGTACTAAAACCAGAGGTAATCAGAACACTGGAGGTGACCATGAATACTATCATTCAAAGGGGGAAATATATGAGATGTTATTAATTGCTCAGTTAGGGTTATTTTTCAACGGATTTCTTACTTTGGGTATTTTTCAACGGTTACAAATTTATGAATTTTTCAAAAAAAATTAAACCGTTTTTATTTAATTTAGGCTTTTTTAATTTAAAAAAAGGTTTTTATTTTCAAATAATTTTTTTCTAAACATTTATAGCTTAACTCAATTAGTAATTTAAATAAGAGTTCTGGTTGTGTTAAATTGATATTGAAATTTGAAAGGTGCTTTAAGCCTAATTTACGTTGTATTAAATAAACAGTCAATATTTCCTGATGACTGAAACTGAAACGCATTTAAAAAGAATGTACGTAAATTGACAAAGATAGGAAAAAAATCATTAAATTACATACAGAGCCGGAGCAGAGCCGGTGCAAGCGCATCGGGGAGGGAGAGCAGAATTTAGTAGAAAAAAATTTTTAGAATTTAGAGAAACACCAAGTGGCAATTTTAGCGAGAGCAAAATTTCATAAGTTAGGGGAGGCATTGGGCAGAATCATTTAGGGACGGTAAAATATTTAGACGTTAGGGAGGCACCGGACAGCAGAATTTAGGACCCGCAGATGAATTTATACCCTTAACGCCAGTTCTGATTACATAACTTTATAAATCAGAAGCTGCATACGTTTCTAATAAATTTTTAAGTATTTTTTTATTTAGCTAATCAACGCTACAAGACTACAAGAAATGTTATTTTTACTTCCTTGTACGAAGTAAAAAGGAAGTATTGTAATCGCGAAAAGTTTCAGACAGCATATTTCAACGAAAATATCCATTTTGACCGCTATCGAATGCAATTTAACGACGTTTTTGCGTGATATCTGTACGTAAGGACAGAATAAAATACTCTTTTCCTTCAAAAAAAAAAATATAAAACTGCTTTAAAATTAATTCTGAAGAGAATTTTTCGTGGCGTCTGTACGAACGTATGTACGTACGTACGTATCTCGCATAACTCAAAAACGAGTAGCCTCAGAACGTTGAAATTTTGTATATAGGACTGCTATAACATGTAGATGTGCACCTCGTATTTTCGTTGCAATCGGCCGCACCAAACGTATACAAATATATTTATATATATATCCACTCTATTACCCGGCTCAGTAATCTCAGTTTCTTTACTCTTATATGTTTGTAAATTGTACATTTTTTGCTTTAAAAATGATTGAATTATGTTGTTTTTATCTTCCGGTTAAGGATTTTATGCCCTTAGTAAATCTGTGTGCAATAATTTTAGAATTGTCAGCAATTTTAAAGTTGTTTAATTGCCGCTAATCCTGTTATTAATGGCGGCCATTGACGTTTACATTTGAAACAGGAGACTAGTGGATTTGTTGCCAATCTAGAGAAACTTAGCTTCGCAACAACAAAGATAACGCATTCATTTATTATTGCCAATTAAATTATGCTTAATTCTTTCTGGAATTTTTTCGAGGAAATAAGTGTTTGAGATTTACTTCGTAATTTTTAATATAGATATTTTGAGTTTTTATGTATTTTAGCCTTCTCGCGAAGTGAGAACTGAATTAATTAAATGAGAAATACTCAATCGTCTGTGAAAAACTGTTTCTTTTTTGTTTTGTTTGCTTAATTTCTTTTATACATCATTCTAGCTTTATTATAGTATTTGAAGAGAACATGTGGCAAGGATTAGATAATTCTATTCTTTAAATGATATAAATTTTGTGCATTATGAGTTAAAATATGAATGAAATATAGTATTGTTATGTAAAGCTAGCGCCAGAGTGTCGCTATGGTAAACAAAGTGAATTTTAAAGAATGCATTTATTCTATTGTGGTTTATGCGCTGTCGGCGAAGTAGGTTTAATTCAATCTAATAAGTTTAAATAAAATGCAAGAAAAAATGCGTATAATTTAATATAACGTACAAGGAAGTCATGTGGTGTGCACATCAGATTTTTTAATTTACGGAGCAATAAAAAAAAACTGAATCATTCTTTTAATTGAAAATGATTGAAAGCGTCGCAACTCTGCTATTTTATTTTACAACAGCTTGCTATTCCCATTCTCATCATACTTTCTTGTTTAATTAATAATTATATATATGTGTGTGTTCCAGTTTGACTAGAAACTTTCACTGTGCCGAAGTTCCGGTTTGATTAGAAACAAACTTTTCTCTGCCTCAGAATGGCAATAGTGAGAACTTGACTTTCGATTCGTTATGACGCAGTTAGAACGCTGCTCCTGATATGTAACATTAGATTCGATTCTAGATTCTATATTAGATTAATTTGTTTAGTATTTTAATAAATCTTTTAAAACTAGATTGAGTATTTGATCATAGAATTATAGCTGAACCACCGCTTGCAGGAATTTAGATGTGGCATTTAGATACGTCGTTAGATAGTTAGATGCGTAGGCAGCGGCATTCGATTAGTGTACATTAGTGCGTACATAAACATTTTTTGGTGCATCGGCCGAGAAGCCGGCTAATATTCGAAAATATGGATTCGTAAGTATGGATTGGCACGGTGTGAAGTGTGCGAAGCCTGCAAAAAACAGGTAGGATAAGTTTTCTATTTAAAGTGTAATTATGGAAGATTCTGTCGCTAAGCTTATATCGAAACGCAAAGTATTAAGGACCGCAGTGTCCAAAGTACTAAAGAAAATTGAGACAGAATTAAGCAAAGATGACGTTAGTATAAATGTAATAGAAGAAACTTTAAACATATTAAACGTAAAGGCAAAAACTCTGAGTGATTTAAACACTCAAATAGAACAGGATTTGAAGGTCCCAGAGGAAGAATTTGAACTTGAAGTTTCATCCGCTCTAGAATATGAAGAAAAAATCCAACTGTGGCAATTTAGAGAGAGAAAAAAATTGAGGGAATTACACAAACTCGAAAATTCGGACAAGGAAAGTATGAACATTCCTAATGAAACCGCTATAGATTCCAAACCTGAAAATAATAAAATTATTCGCCTTCCAAAATTGACTATCGCTAAATTTTTTGGTGATTCTAGCAATTGGCAGGAATTTTGGAATCAATTCGAGGCAGCTATCCATAACAATGGCTCATTATCGAAAGTAAATAAATTCAGTTACTTAAAGTCATTACTAGGTGGGGTAGCTTATAATGCCGTTTCCGGACTTTCGCTTACAAATGAGAACTACGATTCAGCTATAGAATTGTTAACTAACAGGTTTGAGAGAAAAGATTTGGTAATAAATGCTCACATGAATAAACTGTTAAATCTTTCCCCTGTTAGAAATATAAGGGATATAGAAAATCTTAGGAATTTATATGATCAGTGTAAAACTCAAATTAGATGCTTAAAGTCAATGAACGTGGTATCAGAAACTTACGGTAGTTTACTTTGCCCAATATTGTTAAAATTAATTCCGTCAGAGATAACATTAGAATACAGTCGCAGTAGAAACAGTGACCAAACATGGAACGTTAACGAATTAATGGAATTTATTCGTAAAGAAATAGAAAGCCGCGAAAGAGCTACGCAGTTAAATGAGTGTAGAGAAACAAAAACAAAACACCGAGCGGGAATGATTCATAACTGGAGGCATAAATCAAACGATCCTCTCCACTCAGCTCACGATAATGTAAACAACAAGCGCAGTAAACAGTTTGAAAAATGTTCGCCTAAAACGTATGAATATGTTGCTCCAGTCGCTAGCAGTAAATGCATATATTGTGACGAACTACACGATTCGGAGCGCTGCGAAATTAAAACCGTGGAGGAGAAAAGAAATATTTTAAAATCTCAAGCCCGATGTTTTTTGTGTCTAAAATCTCAGCATAAAATTAAGCAGTGTAAGGAAAGAAAAATGTGCGAAATATGTAATAAAAAACACAATAGGTCTATTTGTTTCCAACTCGAAACCAAATCGGAGAAAAACAAGGTCGTGTCGACAATTCCATGCAGTAAATAAGATGTTCAGATTAGTCAATTAAAAACCGAAACTTTCCTCAGTGCATTGCCACAAACGTGTACTGTGATGATACGTCCATTTTCTGAGAAGGATAATTTAGAACCAGTTTGTAATCTATTAGACAATAGATCGATGAGATGTTTTATAATTCGGGACATTTCAGAGAAGTGTAAATTACCTGTTATTCGAAAGGAGACTTTGTCCGTATTTGCCTTTGGGGTTAACCAGGCAACAGAACAAACTTACAATGTTGTTAAAGTCAAACTAGAAAACAGAAGTAAACCATCCCTAAATATAGAAATTGAAGCTTTAGAAACTAACCAAAATATGTGCAACTAATTTAGCTGATATCCCAGTTTCCAAAATTAACAGAGAGTTAATAGGACTACAATTAGCTGATTCTTGTGAATTCAGTGACAAAAATATTGCTGTTTTGATCGGAGCAGATTACTATCATGAAGTAATAACTGGTAGACTTAAACGTTTAAAAAATAAACTTATAGCTTCCGAAACAATATTTGGATGGTGCCTTCAAGGCCGGACTGATTCTAACGGTGAATTGTTAAACATGGACATTATTGTTGACGACAAATTGGTCTCAACACAGTTAAAGCAGTTTGGGGAATTAGAAACATTGGGAATAGAACAAGGGAAGGAAATTAATAAAATAGATAATGACATTTTAGAGAATTTTAACAGCACTATCAAATTTAAAGAAACGCGATATGAGGTTAACCTCCCTTGGAATGAACATTCGTCTGAATTAAAAACGAATTACGTAAATGCAGAAGTTCGCTTTAATAAACTGGTTAAAAGGTTAAGAAATGATCCACTGCTTCATGAGCAGTATCACTCAGTTATAGAACAGCATTTAAAAATGGGTATAACGGAGGAAATTGATCCAAGTTCTGAAGAAACAGGAAGAATTTATTACATGCCAGTTATTCGACCTGACAAACCCGTGAGAGTTGTATTTGATGCATCCAGCCATTCGAAAAACGAATACTCTTTAAACGATTGTCTCTATTCCGGTCCTCATTTAAATCCACCATTGTTAGAGATATTAATACAATTTCGTACACATAGCACAGCATTTACTGCCGACATTGAACAAGCCTTTCTCCAGATTTCTCTGTCACCTGAAGATAGGGATGCTGTAAGATTTTTGTGGGCAAATAACCTTACAGATAAGGATGGGAAACCTAACACGAAAATACTTAGGATAACTCGCATTTTGTTTGGAGCTACATGCAGTCCATTTTTGCTTGCCGCTACTATCAAACATCACATAAATACCTTTAAAGAAACAAATCAGAAAGCAGTTAAACTATTGAACGAATGTTTATACGTAGACGATTTAATCATGGAGGTAGGAAGTAAGATGCAGTCGCCCTAAACAAGTTTCTCCGTACCCTGCTCTGAAGCACCGGCGATCCCTACGTGGTGACCAAAACATTGGGTCATTTACCATTGAGTTCTATGGGATTTGACGCGTTCGAGTGTAAATATTTTGTAATTACGTCGCAAATATACATATAAATGTATATATTTTCTTTTTCTACAACACTTCAGAGTCCTCTTTGTTAAGGGAAGCGGAAGTGATGGTCACCCTGCTGATAGTTCACGCTGCTGCAAACGTCAATTCACCTTACGAGCTGATACTGGGAGTGCTGCAAACATGCCCATTTCCTGACTAATGGTCCATGATGTGGTCGTACGGTTTTGCAGGGCTGACCTAACAATATGTCTGTCCTCTCTGGCGTTAGTCACGGGAGGGCGTTGAGATCCTGCATGCCATACAGTATGATCCTTATCAATCTCTTGATTCCATATTTGCATGACAGTGGTTGGATGTCGACTAGTGCAACAGGCGATATTATGGGACTATAATCTACGCTTTCGATAGGCAACGATCCTGCCTGTATGGAATTTTGAAATTCGCTGGTAAGCATTTCCTCTTCTTATTCGAGGCATAACACGATATTCTGAACAAACTCTAACCTTACAAAGCAATTTGTGAATGAGAAATCCACTACACAACTTTAATTTTATACAATGCTTTAGATGACGTTTTTCCCTCCTGCGTCGTCTGAATACTAATCCTGCTGAAATACCAATCAGTTGCATATTCCAAGCTCTTCTTCCTTTCATGTGATTTTAACGTTCGTCAGATCATCCCTTTCTGGTGTTACAATTTTAATGGAAAGCAGTATAATAAATTAAAATTAATTTATCTGTAAGGTAAATACGTGCCGCTGTTTTTCTGCCGACGAAGGCATTCTCCCCTTAGGCAGCTCGACCTTGCATTCTTTTATTTTAATCGTTTAACTAAACCAAATCAAGAAAGCATTTAATTAAGTGAGATAGAAAAATCAGTATCACATACTTTGTATAATTTTCCCTTCGCTATTTTTGCTTAACATTTGATAAGTATAGCAAATAATGTATCAATTATGTAACTCATTGCAATGAACTGAAAGAATAGCATCTTAAAGAAAGGTATTTAAAATTTTTATATATGTTACCTCATTAGAATTTAATGCTGCAAGAAACGAAAAAAGTTAAATAAATAAAGCTTTCCAAACAAAACTGTAATTGTACATAAAACTACACACTTAATACAGGGATTAACGTGTGTTAGGAACTTGAATCCATGTTAATTCCTGGTGAACGGAGTTGCTTCAAGGGTATGTTCTTGGTTTTTCTTCTTGTGTAATAAAAATAGGAGCTAGTTTCCCATATATAGTCTTTTACAAAGACATTCCTCTCTTATGCAGATAGATTTCGTGTCTTCAATAATACTGAATTAAACAAACAAGCAAATGAGATAGAAGAATTTTCTCTTTCTTCCGAGCAGATGGAAGAAAATAGTTCTAAAAATGAGAAAAATTTACCTTTGAAGATGACTACTAAATTGAAATTGAAAGGGAAAGGCAAAAAAAAAAAAAAAAAAAAAAAAAAAAAAAAAAAAAAAAAGTAAATAGATCAGATAGCTAAGAGTCAATTAATAAAAGCACTAATTTTTTAAGAAAATACTTTTTTTATAGTAGAAATGATAGAATTGATAGATGTTTCATCTCATATTTAAACCGGAGATGTGAAAAATAAAGGAGATATGCCTGATGTGCACTTTCTAATGATACAGGATTTAGGCGTCGTTGAACATAGGATTAAGGAGGAATGTGTTTTTGGATTTAGGCGCATTAAAAGAAAAGCATACACTGAAAAGCCCAAAACATTATGACTACGTACTCAATTATGCTTTGCGCGACCTTTGGCCTGCAAAACAGCTACAACTTGCCTTGGCATGAATGCCGCAAGTTTTTGGTTGACACGCTAGAGCCTAGAGACAAGTTGTATCAAATGTCTAAGCAGCGGTCACTCAAAGTCGAAGTATTCCGACATGGTAGTGGTTGACCTCTGAGCTGTCACTCCATGATATCTTAAATGTGCTCTATCGGGATAAGATCTACAGAATTAGGTGGCCAGGAGCATTAATTAGAATTCATTCTTATACTCCACGAACCTCTCTAACACAGATCGAGTCAACATATCGCAAGAGACATGGGGCGTTGACCCCGTGTCTCTTGCGATATGGAAGACTGTATTTCCAATTGGGAAGACAGACGTCATGTAAGGGAGAAGCTGATACGCAGTTACGTTCAGGTAGTCCGCAGCTTTCATGGTCTGTTCTTCCACATGGCTCTCTGTCCTACAGCCGCCCATGAAAACGTCTCCCAAAGCATAGTACCGCCACCAACAGCCTGTGTATGACCTGTTGTATAGGGCAAAGCAACTGTTCGTATAGAAGACGGCATACCCTGACATGACCATCGATGTAATGAATGAGCAGTCATGGCCAGGCAACTGTCTACCACTTATCCATGGCCCAGTCTCGATGTTCCCGTGCTCACTTTAGGCGTAGTTGACAATGGCGCTTAGTCCACAGAGGCACACATGGGACGTCTGCTGTCCAGTCTCATATTCGACAATGTCCGCTGAACTGTGTGTTACGAAACACTTGCACTTAAACCTGCATTTGTATTGGGCTGTCAGCTGAGCCACTGTCTGGCGCCGATTTTGCTGTGGAACAGTCTGTGATATCCTTTTTCTTTGATGATGCGTGAACGTCCACCACCTTGGTCTTTACTGCTAGTGTTACAGTCATTTACGCACTTTGCATAAATATTAACAATGGCAGCTCTTGAACAACCTACCAGTCGCGCAGTTTCGGAGATATTCGTCGCGAGTCTTCGGGGCATTGCAATCTGTCCTCTATCAAATTCCCATCACCCCCAAAAGTGAGTGCAAGAATGATTCCTTACCTTCTCCATCAGCATTTCAATACCATTCTCACTTAATAATGCATCCTCCACATCATCCAGATGAGTTCATTGAAAAATATGGGGGAGTCATAATATTTTGGCTCGTCAGTGTACAATTTAAATATCAAAATTATACAAATGCTCCAGAAATTTCATCCCAAATATCGAACTTAAAAACCCCGCTATTCCAATAATTCTGGACACCAAAACAACTATAAGTTTAGATTTTCGAAAGATTGTTCAGTAATTGCACCTGTATCCGAATCTGGAAATTACATCAAGAATGTTTTAACCATTTACCAAAAAATTGGTGCAAGTGGTGAAAAGAGCTTCAAAAGACTTAAAATAATAAGAAATTGCGTAATATCTTTGACTTGGCTAAAAACACTTTCATATACCTCTCTTCTGTCTATATTGCAAGAGTTAAGTAAAATAGATTTTAATAATTATTGATAATTTTGCGTGATTAAAAGCAAGAAACATTAAGGCATAAAAACGCTTAAAAAGTAGTAAAGTTTTTATATACTAATTTCATTATTATTTATACTATTTCAATATTCAAAAACGTGTTTGTTAACGCTTTTTTTTCTATCAACTATAATTTACTACGTTTCTTACTTTTATGAATATCTGGAACTCCGATTAGAAATTATTATAACAGTTATGATTTAAAATTTAATTTTGTAGAACACAAAATTTTCAGATATTCTGGAATACTTATATTTTCTAAGATGATCACTCTTGATTCCAGATGATTTTAGCCACATTTTTAGGTGATTTCTGTAGAATGAGGTACAGTATGGATGCTTGTTTTGCGTACTCCAAAATACTATTCTCTTCGCAGATAGCTTCACAGAGGGTCTACTACAGGTTCATTCTGTTGCATATAGAGGAACACATTTATCTGTTTTCGACACTTGAAAAATACCTAACTGCGGCTTTGTTAAAGGCTGCAGAAATAAGACGTGAGTTGTCGTAAAATCATGACGTTGTTTTATATACCTACTGACACTGATATAAAATACTCGCATTTCCAAATAAAACTTCTTTCGTTCCCTGTACTGCTTTTCACATTACATTCAGAAATTTAATCATTTTTAACAATTCTGAATTTTCGTTTTCTGCGTAAGAAATATTTGAGGCGTAGTGTGCTTTATGTGCTTATGTAAATTCATGGTCTGAAATAAGAACACTGATTTCATACATGAATTAAACATAAAAAAATGGAAGAAAAATACTGATATATTTACATTCTTGTATATTGTCATAGAAGATCCAAACTTGTTTAATCTATTTAACGATAATTACTAATTATTCGCTCTAAAATATGCTTTGTTTTCCAAAATATTAACATTATTGTTAGAGAAAAAATATCGTGATTTTGAACTGAGTGTAATTTCTCTTAAAACCATGTTACAAAAGCAATTGTCTTTTCTTACTGTGATTTTCTTTTAATATTAAATTCGCGTAAAAGTTTCTTATTTAATAAAACAAAAGATATCTTCCAAAAGTAATTAAAGAAAAATTGTAACATTTTTAAAGAAACAACTTACCTATGATCTCTGAGATGATCTTGCCTCCTGAAGGACTTGTGACAGATATCACAGGTGTACGGTCGCTCATCTGTGTGAGTTCTTTCATGAATGAGAAGGTTGTACGATTTCGTAAACCTGCGCTGGCAGAATTTACAGATGAATTCTTTCCTTGGTCTTGTAGAACCTCCATTAGGTAACATACCAGTCCTTGAGTTTCCGTATCTATGATTCATTCCTAGTGGGCACCATGAAGCCACAAGTGTTCCGAAGGGGTCATCAGGAGGACCTCCAATAGTTCCCAACGGAGGTACATCTGCAGTAGTCGCAGATTCAGCTAGTCTGCTGAAATCAAATCTCGTCTTCAGCCGCTGGTTGACTGATAGAATTGGATCATACTGATGGTGGGACAAAACATTGTTATATAATATTGTCGATGAAGGCAAGTACACAGCTGTGTCTGCACTTGCATACGATGGAGTATATTGTTCTTGATAAGCTGGAAAATGGCAAACAGTTTGAGGTACTTGTATGGCTGCGGAAGGTCCCTTATTATATGAGGCATTATAATAGGAGCCAATAAATTCTGGAGATGGAAGATTCATTTGAACTTGGGAATGTGATGCCACTGCATGTCCCACAGGAACCGATGGAGCGTGGTACACCATGTGAGACCAATGATCTAATGAAGATGGATGCATATATGAATAAAGGTAATATATACTATTTTTACTCCTTACGGCATTTGCTTCGACGTTCACGTAGTCGGACACTTTTTCATTAGTTTTCTATAAAAAGAAAAGGAAAGGAAAAGTTAAAATTTTTGGAATAAAACTGGATCAAATTATATGCTACCCACCATAAACGTAGTAGCATAAGTACGCAAAAACATCATAAGTGTAATAAATAAAATTTATTCTGTCGGAGAAAAAAAAAAAGGCTTCCATTCTAGAAGGTAAAATAAATTGCATTTTATGCATGCAGAATGGTATTTATGCTAATGTATGGATATAGAATACAATGATGCAAATACCTAGAGTATCTCTCTTCTCTCAAATTACGAAATGCTCAGAAGTGAAAAACAAAATATTTATCTGAACATAATGTGCATGCTTAAAAAACTCCATTAAAAGTCAAAAAGAGCAGCTTAGTCATTTGCAAATCGCATTTAACTTATCTTTTTTATTCTATTATAAAGTTTGAAAATGTTTTAGGAAATTTAAAGAAGAACAAAAAATACATTTTTGTATTTTTTTATTTTTGTATTCTGTATTTAAATAAATACTCAGCTTTCTGCTACTTTTCTGCTACTACTCAGCTTTTCTGTTAAAAAATACAAAATCTTAGGCATGCGACAGAAGTTAAAGCTTTATGCGAAATATTGTTGGTATGGCTTAATAAAATATTTTGTTTGGTGAGAATACAGAATTTTTTGCTAAAGCAAATAATGTAAAGTTTTGTATTTAATTAAATTGTGATCATCATTTAAGATTTTCTAGTTAAACTTAATTTAAACACTGACCCTTTGATTCCCATCTCAAATATTCTTTGAGGCTAAAAGAATAAATTACCCAAATTAATGCACCCGCAAGAGAGTTTGAAAGATAAAAAAGATTAACTGCAACTGCTTCCTTTTTTTTGGAATAAAAAACCCCCGTGCTATTCTAACCGCTAGTTGTTATTATTCATAACAGCTAGCGGTTAGGCTATTTAAATATGGCAAACCACATGAGGGGAGGGATACTTTCGTGGAGGATATCCCAAGAGATTCTGAGAATTCACGTTGCATACCGTGAGATTCAACCATACAACTAGCCCTTTCGCCTGGGATTGAATTCAGACCGAACTATCCATCGATCATAACCACTCGATAAGCGTTTATTATATTCCCGTTTTAGTTTCAATCTGACAGAAGCGGATACACTTATTATTGCACTGATTACAATTGACTTTTTCACATACAGAGTTTTAAATATTTTCATATATAAGTCAATTATAGGTCGATAGTTCGCCAAAATCTTCCTTAGGGGTGGCTAGATTAGTATAATTTTAAAATAGTTAAGTAGTGACTTTTAGAATAGTTAAGTAGTGCAATTATAAATTCTTTAATTATAACTCGAAACAAATATAATTGAAGCAATGCGATTTAGTAAAATACACGCGTTAAAAACTAAAAACCAGAGCAAGCAAACACGTAATTTAGAGAGATTATGGGATACATGACATCTAAAACAGAGAAACTAATGTTACTAATTAAATCAAAATACTGTTGTAAATAAGAAATTATTACTTTTTAGAGTATGAATAAGGAAAATCGTGTACTTAAAAGTGAGGTTAAGTTGTTTTTAGAAACGAATAGTAGGACACATGAAATTAAAGGAAATTGTAATAAATCTTATATCTTTTTTAAGTGAGGAGAAACTTCCATAAAATCATAATACCTTATAAAAATGTATAGAGACATCAAACAAAGCGAAAAGTGTAAACTGCCATTAAACAAAGGAATCCCACTAGGGTAAAACCCGGAGGAAATGATTTAAAAGTTACAAAGACCAAGAAAAAACACACTTACCATCTGAAGTGTAAATCCCGGAAGAACATTACAAGGATACTGGCAGTCTAAAGGAAGAAGCGAAATCTTGGGCAGTGCATGCATTCAGACATTTGTTACGCATTTTAGAAGTATTTCAAAGCTTAAAAAAATTGTTGTTTGAAACTTCGACCGTGTCCCAATTTAGTAAATACCCTCAAAGACAATTTTATCGAATCTTTGAAAGACGAGTTCTTTTGATGTCAAACGCATCTTGAGTAGATTTTTGCAAACCTTTGCACAAACCTTTTGGCACATTCTGTTAACACTACTCTGCATTTATCACTCCTACAATAATAAATGTGTTGACATTCGACATGCCTTGAGATCATTAAATTATCTTTCACGTTACAACTACTTAAGAAATTGAGCAATTCAAAAGCTATAAAAGCATTGTGTTTAATTTACATTAGATCCGGTTCATATTACTGATATTTATGGCATTTTTGTTATTATCAAAAGATGTTTTTAAATCTATATATTACGTACCTCGGGAGATAATCGTTTCCCCCTTTCTTTTAATTTTTTTAATTTCAGATTTCTTAAGTACATTTTTAGATTAAGAGAAAGAGATTTAAATCATTGGCAAAGATTCGTAACATTTTTAAATGCAACTTCTGCTGTTATAAGACAATGAATTTTCTAATAAAAATATTTTTCTCAAAACTTGTTTATTCACTTGAAAAATATTTCGGTAAAATTTATCAGTTTATTCGCGCTTGTAGTTCTTTACATACTGTTTATGATTTGATTATAATATATATTTAATCTTCCCTCTCTTTCATAACTTTTTTGCAAATGTGATGAGCAGAGAATCATTTCCTTTTTATATTTTCACATAATTAAAATCCGAAAATCAAGCTGAGAACAACTGATTACAAGTAAAAAATGAACTGATTAGAAATAAACAATAGCTGTTTATGCAAAGTTTTCTCTATAAAGATGATTACAAGGATAATGGCAGTAATAAGAATTGAAAGATTTCAAAATAGAAGAAAAACCTATAATGCCTTACTTACCAGCAACCTAATCAGTTTTGTGAGATAGAGATTACTAATCGGAAGTATATTAATAACTTATGAGGCATTTTTGCATATGTGACCTGGATCATTTTAAAGTGTTTAAAATGAGAGGAAATTAAATGGTTTAACTCATACACTATGAAATAAAACTAATTATATACATTTTTTAACTTAAGCAATTAAGAAATTATTTTAACATACTTTTCAAGATTTAGGATGCGTATATAGGTATAGTTTATAGAAAAAACCTTAAGCGAAGAGGAGAAACACTGTCTTAAATTTGAGACAATTATTTAAAAGAAAGTTTGAAAGGATGTTGATTTAATAAATAATGTTTTTGAAGGAAGTCCTTTATTCATTTATAAAAATTCATAAAAGTACTTTTGAGAGAGGGATTATTAGTTTTAAATATAAAATAATCTAAGATTTAGGGAGTTACAACTTATATAAAATTAAACAATTCAGATTAGAATTTGAAGCGTTACTGATAATGTTAACTCTTGCGTTCTTCTTGAAATTGGTTTTCATATTTCTATCGCATACAATAAATATTATAGACCCAAATACTTAATTCATGCCATACATTACATCTTTCTTCATTAAAATATTGCTGCAAAGCATTATATTTCATAAGAAATAAAATGTAATATCTTAAAAAGCAATTTTTATAAAATTTGTTACACACGCGTATTTGTTTACTGCTTACCTTAAAAAGTAGAAATTAATTTTATTTGTATTTAATTTTAAAATTTTGAGGTATTTGGGTATCGCCAGTATCGCCTTTGTCAGGTTTTTAATCGTTAACCTTATGCTTAAATGCGGAAACTTATTGTAACAAAGGTGATACTGCATTCATGTAACTGAGTTCCACATTTTATAAAACTAAGCATTCATTTCCCAAACTCGCTATAATTCATTACCTAGATTTAAGGAAATAATTTTCTCAAATTAAAAAAAAAAAAAAAAAAAAAAAAATTTAACTTTTCCCCATAAAAATCCTTTGAAACAAAGCCTTATGATTTGTCCCAAAATAAAGCATAAATATGTTAATTTCAATTAAATTTGTAACATTCTCTTATAATTCTTATTTAGAGAACTTTTGAAATACATTTGAGAGAAAAATATTATAAAGCCTTGATTTTTTCCCTTTCTTATTTTTAGCCCAAAAGAGATGTTACCCCCGAATGGAATATTAGTCTCGAAACATTCTAAACGGCGTATCACTTCAAATTGTTGCCACCAAATATTATCGCCCTGTATTATATTTAAAAAAAATAAATAATGAAGAATCTACATGAATGTAAACATGCTTCTCGCACTATGAAAAAAAAAAAAAAAAAAACAACGGTACTTGGAGCCATCAAATTTTGAATAACGTGGTCCTCCACCCGAACATGGGCACCTGGAAGCCAAATTTGGAATTTCGAATTTGCTTTATTATCTATTTCGTACTTTGTAAAACTTTAAAGAATTTTTGTTTAATAAACTCGACGATTTCAAACCGAGCAGTAGCAATACTGCTCCCCCCCCACGAAGAAAAAAAAAAAAACTTTAGCACGCGAGGCTGTCTATCGGAAATTCTAGATACATGCTGTTTTTAAGTATTTTGTGATTTTGCTGCTGAATCGAGTTTTATGTGGTGTACGTTCTAGGAATATGATATATAAAGTAAACACACAAAACTTTAGTATTAAAAAGGCAAAAATGAGTTTTGTAAAGCCATATTAGTAAGGAAACTGAATATGGATACGATGAACTGAGAAAGGCTGAAAAAAATGTAATGCCAACACATAACGCTTTATAGCTATTCCTAAACGTATAATGCCATGCTGCTTTTAAAATTTTTCTAATTTTGCTGTTGAATTGTGTATGTCAAAAGAACGAGGAAAATTATGCTTAGTAGTAAAGGACAAAAGAAATTGTTAGTAGGAGGGAGTGTAAGAACAGATTACGAGCTCAATGAGAGTGTAAAAAATCTTAACAAACTTTTCTGGGCGACAGTTAAAATTTGAAACCTTTCATATTTTCTTTTATATAAATATGATTTTTTTCAGCTGGAAAACTCCTAATCTTTTAATAACGAAATTTTTTCTTCTTCCGAAATGACCTTTAAAATTAATATAAATTGCATTCAATGTATATCTCGCACACATGCCTCTTTGAATACAGGAATTTCTTTTAATTGCTTCGCCTATTGGAAAGCAGACGCATATTTCATACCAAAACATTTAAATTAATTTTTAACATTATTTTCCTTACGAGAATTGTAAAATAAAAAAACTTACGTACCTATCTTCATATACAAACTTATTTATTGTTTCTTCTTGAGCAGCTTTTAATATTCTAATTATAATTACATCTGTTTTATCTTAGGCAGATAGCCCTAGTATGCTTTGCTATAATTAAATAAACCAAACCAAACATCTGTTTTATCACACATTATGCCTTGGTTTATTCCAGCTAAAATTTTAATCCGTAACTGTTAACTGGTGACTCTTTCTCGTCAGCCTTTGACATCTCACCCTTTACTCTTGAAAATTACACCAATTTTTATCCCATGCCATATAGCCTGGCATCATTAATAGCAAAAACAAAACAGAACAAAAAAAAAAAAAAAAAAAAAAAAGTAATAGGATCTAAAAGGTTTCAGATTTTAAAGGTCGCCCAAAAAGGTTTATTATCTTTTTCACTTTCTCGACTCGACAAGTCTTCTTTTAAACTCACTCCTACATTTTCTTTTTTTGTCTATTCACCTTAATAATTAAGCCTCATTTTCTTCGCATTTACGCCATGCACACAACTCAATAGAAAAATTTTAAAAGCAGCATAGCAGTATACATTTAGAATTCCCAATGTAGATTTAAGTGTTGGCATACATTTTCTGTTTCCCTCCCCTCAATCTTTTCTCTTCATAATACCAATGTTTAGTTTTCTCTCTGAGATTGGTTTAGAAATTTTGCTGAGATTGCTTTGGCCTAAAAATGTTTAGCCCAAAAGGAACATTAGTCCTGAATGAGATACTAGTCTCGAAACTGCATTTCGAGTTGAATAAAACGGCTTATCACTTTTTCAGTTTGTTGCTAGCAAATATTACTAACCTGTGTTGTATTTAAAGAAATTAAATAAGAAGAATTAAATAATAGAATAAGAATGCGAGAAACATACATAATGTATGTATGTTTCTCGCATTTTGAAAAAACAAAAGTAATCAGAGCTATCAAATTTTAAATAACGTAGTCCTGCAGCCAAACACGGACACCTGGAAGCTCGAATTTTGAACTTCGAATTTGTTTTATTATCTATCGATATATATATATATATTGTAAAACTTTACCCAATTTTTGATTAACAAACTCAAAAATTTCAAAGCGAGCAATGGCAACACAGTACAGAAAGAAACAATTTTACGTCCAGCGCGCGAGAATATAGGCTATCTTAGTAAGAAAACTGAACACTGATATAATAAACTGAGAAAAGACTGAAAAAAGAAGAAAGGTGTATGCCAACTGTATCGGAAAATCTAAACATATGCTGGTTTTAAAATTTTTGTGACTTTACTGTTAAATTGTTTGCGGCAGAAGTGCGAGGAAAGCGACGCTTCATAATAAAGCTAAAAAGCTTAAATAATAACAATAATAATAATAATATAAAATAAAAAAATCTGAAAGGTTTCAGATTTTATATGAAGTCCAAAGGGGCGTCTTTTTAACGTTTTGTGTGTTACATTTATTTATTAAATATCATGTTTGCACTTAAACCATAAAATTCAGTTCAATAGCAATATGGCAAAATAATTTTAAAATAAGCGTATCTTCAGAATTTCCGATATACAGTTCCGCGCGCTGGAGATAAAAAGGTTTTTTTCCCCCGTGATAATATAAAATTATCACGGTGCACTTTTATCCTTTTGAATAAACTCCCCTAGTTTCTTTATTAGTCGTCTTTATAGAGAGTAGTCGTCTTTATAGTTTCTCAATAGGTGAATCGTAATATTTGGAAATAAAAGCATATTAGTTTGAATCTAATGCACTAATATGTACATTTCATTATACTAATATGTACATATTACCGTGTTTACTCGCGTAATAGTCGCACCTCCCGTTTTGAAGCGGAAAAAATCGCCAAAAGTGTACAATATTGTGGACTAGATTTCGCCGCATAATAGTCGCACCAAGACTTTCACAATGAAATATTGGCAAAAAAAGTGCGACTATTACACGAGTAAATACGGTACTAAACTCATATAAATGGAATTAAGTTTTTCAATGACGTGTGTGTGTGTGTGTGTGTGTGTGTGTATTTAATTATGGCAAAGCACACGAGGGCTATCTGCCTAAAGGGAGGGATGCCTTTCGTGGAGGACTTTCTAAGGGAAACTGGCTCGTATACACGTTACACATGGCGAAAACCACGAAAACGCCCATGCAGCCAGCCCGTTCGCGGGATTCGAACCTCAGACCGAACTACCAGTGTTCAGCGTCTTTACCGCTCGGCCGCTGGTGGGCTTTTTCAATGACGAAACATTTCAAAGAAGCCGAGTATCTTCAACGCTGTATAACAGCAATTTGATATAATAGTTTATTAGTTTTATATAGGGCATGTGATTTATAAAACGAGTACAATAATTATATTACTGCGTCTTAAATATAATAAAGTTAGTATGGATATATAATCTAGAAATTAATTTCAAACAGCCTTCATAACCATTTGTTACCACTTAAAATGCGTTTCGATTAACACTGAAAGAATAATTTTAGTACGTGTAACTCTTTAGAGCCAATGAAAAATGGAAAAGGCAGGAAAAACTATGAATTCATTACTTTTTTTCATTTCATTTACGATTAAAAAAATTATTTATCCCTATAGTTGAATTCTCCGTAACTTCGGTAGATCGTTTCGGAAAGCATAAATAAACGAGTATACAGACTTTTAAATCTCAGTACATTATATGAGTATATTGTTTAGGGCTAAAAAAGAAATAAAGCATATAATTATTAAGAAGCAGAAATAATATTTGGATTTTTGTTCTTTGGTATTACTCTACTATATGTCATTAATATAAACTGCGTCTAAGACTAGAGATCCTACAGACTAAAAGATTATAATGAGTATATAAATGTAATGTCAGGAATGATTGGAGAAATTACTACACTTCTGTAGACAATCAATGAAATTACCTTAAGTGGAGTTCAGCAATAATAATTCAAAATTTGGTTAGGAAAATGTATTTTCGATGAGAAACTAAATTACTAAATTACACACACACATTAAAAAAAATGATGCAAGATTTTCAGGCACCAGAAAATTTGCTTCGGAACTGGTTTTATTAATTGTGTTCTAGAACATACTCTTTAAATTATGTAACACATATTACACTTAAAATTTATGTAGGCAATAATTTTATAAAGAAAAAGAGAAAATAATTCCATTTAAAGTTCTTTTAAATAATTAATTAATTTAATAGTAGATTTAGCATATGATTACCGTAGCTCAGATTCATAAACGTTATCGTATATATTTATCGACTGAGTATTTTAAGATATGAAGATTGAATGGAGCTGGGTATTACAGCAGCATGTTCAAAATTTTCCTCTACAGTATGAAATTTTATAATGAGTTACGCTAAACTAAACCAAATATATGTTTTAAACTGATATCCCCCAAGAGAATAAACTAATGCTGAAGAATGGTTATTTATCTGTTTTGGAAGTAATATATATTTTTATTACGATAATTTACTTTCTAAATTTAAAGGAGTCCTTTCAGTAAGCTGGGAATGCTGCGTTTATTCGCAAGAAAATTATACTACGTAATTTAAAAGAAAACTCTTGCCACAAAGAAATTAATTCTTTTCAAAGACAAACAAAAACATCTAATGAAGAACTGTTTGTATATCTTCGTATGCATGTCTGTTTAAATAAAGTTTTGCTCATACCTTTTTCTTGCAAATATATACTTAAAAAATACTCATACTAGTGAAACTAAGTTTTGATGTAACACTTGCATAAATGCATTATAGCTAATTCATGCTGAGTGTGCTTTTAAAAACAAGAACACATAAAATAAACGGGCAGCGCCCGAGTTTAATTTAATATAGATGGTAAAAATCCAGTATGGCCGCTACGCAAAAAAAAAAAAAAAAAAAAAAAAAAAAAAAAACTGTCATGATACAGCTCATATATATATATAAAGATAAATTTATATGTGCAATTGCAATTAAAGGATAATTTGTTCTAAAGCAATAATATTTATCAACTTTTTTTTTAATTTCGTCAAGAAACAAATAAATAAATAAGAAATACGTGGCAAAGTTAATAAACAAGTAGTCTGTTAATTTAAAAAAAAATTGAGACATTTAAACAAATGATAATAAAATAAAAAAGTAAAGGAAAAAAAGGTTAAAAATAATATATCAATAAAGCTTGCTTTAAACACCCTGAAGTTAGGAGAAAAGGCATGTTTAAAATAATCTTAAATGAACTAATTAAATCAAAAGGTATATTTCTGAAATTACCAAGATTATGTAAAAATTCTTAAAAGGTAAAAAATAATATAGAATAAAATGGAACTTTGTCTGGTGTAGCTCAACCCCCCTTAACTTTAACCTGAAAACATAGATGATAGATGGTAAAACATAGATGGTCATTAGCCAGATTCAGAGTACAAAAAAAGAATAATTTAAATACTGCTATCGAATACAAATTAAAAAATAAAAACCTATGTGAAATAGCTAAGTTTCATTTAATATAGTTGGCAAGAATACAACATGGCCGCTAAGCGCAAAAACAACCCCAAACTGGCAAACTCATAAAAAGTAATCAAATATTAAAAAAAAAAAAAAAAAAAAAAGAAAAAAAAAAAAATTCCAGTCCTTAAACTAAATCAAATAATAAAGCCAACAGCTGTTTTAATATAAAGAATAAGGTAAGTTTTATAGAAGATATTTAGCATTTTATAAATAACATTAGTTGCAATAGATGGGACAAAAAAACACTAATTCGAATTCCAAGTATAAGTAAAATTAAGGTGCAGAGAATTGCCAATCTGAGTTTTTCTTAATTAAAAATAAAATATTATATAATATCACAATAATACTTTCTTATCAATCTAAAATTTTCATTTACGTATGAAACATCTGGAATAGAGTTAAATGGCTGCAAAAGATGAGTATTTTTAAATATACGATTTTTAATTATATATTTAAATATAGTGTTCTCGCAACAGCAAATTCAAATTTAACTTTTTTTTTTAATTATAAGTTATTTTTTTAGCTCACTCAGGGTGTTTGTCGCTATGGTCAGAGCTTTGTCATCGATTTTAAAACTACTTCTTGATAATCTAACTTAGATGTTAAATTTTGCCCACATTCCCATTGTAGATGACACCACAATGTAAGGCAGTGATCTTTTTTAAAAATATTTTTGCTTAGATTTTTTTTCAAGATTTAATATTGAAACGATTTTTCGCATATACTTTCGCTTGTCCAAAAAGTTAAAACCCTCATAACTCTACAGTTCGCGCCATCGAATTGAGCGGAAAAAAAATCTTTTGAACGAAAATCACATGAAATGCATTATATAATTCTTGAATTTTAAGCGAAATTTCGAATAATTACTAGATTTTTTTATCAGTTTTGGTAGGTTCTTCATTGTTGCCAAAATATTTTTCAATTGAACAAATTATTTTAATGATAACGAATCATTGAGACTAAAAATGAAAAAAAAAAAAGTAATAAATAAATAAACTTGTATATAAAACCCATAAAGTAATTAATGAGTTAAAAAGAGTATGATAATTTATCATGTAGATTTATGAGAACAAGATATTTATTAATTCACTTTACAAAATTCATCTAGGATTTTATAGCACAAACCTAAGTAACGAAAACTAATAATTGAGCTGCCCTGTCAAAATTGTAAGCCATTACCTTTATAAATTTATCAGGGGCGTCTTATGCTTTTATTATACGTGATATAAAGTCGTAGAGGAATGTTGCAAAGAAAATTATTTAATATTTTGTTTCCATTAAACTCCATCGTGCTCCTTTTAGTTCATTAATTACTTTAGAGTTTTCAATAAAAGTTTACTTTTAAAAGCTTTTTCTTTAAAGCTTAACATATAATCTCTTTGACCTTTCTTTACAATAGCAATAATTTTAAATTGAGACAACTCACCGCTGACGATAACACACCGCCAATTTGTTTTCCCTTCAGCCGCGTGGGTTACGGGAGATCTCCGCTGCTTCTTTGGTAGATTCCCCGCCGGCGGAGCAACCCTTGATCCACTCCCAATTTCCCCGTAACTCACAGTGCTTGGTTCTGCGGCTTCTGTTCGGGCGGAACACCGTCTAAATGAGGGTTAATTTCACCATCGGCGCACCCATCGGTCCCCACCTCTTTTTCGACTCTGATATTTTACCCCCTCTCCCTCACCCGGATTTTACTTCGTCCCCTTTACTATTTATTTACTTATTTGTTTTGTTTTTATTCACAACCCTGAAGGATTCCTTCGAGCGTTTTCTTTTAATAATATTTTTTTTTTCTCTTCCTCCCCCTAGAGTAAAGGTTAACGTAATTACTAGCGGTCTCCAACTTTGATTGTAGCTGAATTTTACAAACTCTAATCGGATAATACGATTTTCGTAACATTGGTTAATGCATATATTTGCATTCTTATAAATATTATTATCATATTTTTTCCATTAAAATAATGCAGATTTTCAGAATATAGTTTCCAAATTTGTTAGGATTGTTTCCCCATGGTCAGTGATTTTACGAAGCATTTGTGTTACGATTTATGACTTAATGAGGTCAGCCATGCATTAGAGAAAAGTATAAACAAGACGTTGAGAAAAAAGTTGAAATCTGGTTTTATGATCTTTTTCTGAAAATAAAATGAGAAGGGCAGAGAGCCGCAATATACAGCTTTTCAAGGAATTTCAGCGAGCATTTGAAAGAGAGTAAATTTATTTTACAATAGTTTGAAACTCAAATCATTCAGAATTTTAAATCCTTGCAATAATTAAGAAAATTCTATATTACTAAGGCTTTTCTTGCGTCAGGTGCGCCTAGAAAATTTCCATGCAACTAATAGAAATATGGGTCATGAAATTAAAGATTTTAGACAAGGATGATTAGTTTAAAAAATTGTTTGTGTGCAATTTAAAATCTATAAAAATAAACGTTAAATATAATTCCTATTAATTCTTCTTGAAAGTCCCTCACTAAGGCATCCCTCTCCTTAGAAAGATAGCTCTCATGTGTTTTCCCATGTCAGATAACCTGATCACCTAATCTAATATAACGTTATAATTCCACATACAGACTTACACCATACCACATACCTTTTTTTCTCAATGCCTGACAGCCTAGGGTGGGCTCTGGCTTTCTCAAACAGCTTTTTCCAGTCCAATCTTCTCCCTGCTAGCGTTTTCCAGTTTTTGCTTTTTAAGACCAGTAGGATATACAGACTTTAGACATCTTATTTAACAATGGATTGCAGTCTTTCCATTATGATTTCCGTTAAAATTTACCTGATGGTATATGAAGGAGACTTTTTAAGGAATCCTGCGATCCGTGTCCATTGCAAAGAGCAATTTACTAGTGATTTTATTTTGAAAATAAATTATGGGGTAGATTCTCATTTATCAAACAGTTGAATATGAATGTAGAATATGGGCCCCTTTTTACATGCTTAAAGGGAGTATTGCGAATAAAAACAACTTCTGAAATTTTATGAAAATTTTAGCATAAAATTTTATTTATCACATTACCTAATATTATTCCTTATGTTTGTTTTTTAAAAGATTATGTGCACTTTTTACTGTTTTGTAGTTTATCCACCAACTTACGGCAATTCGTCATATTTACTTTTTTCTCTAACTTTAATACGAGTACATAAGTTTGTATTTCCATGAATCGTTTTTTACATTCCCAGTTCAGTCTCATTGTGGTGAAGTCACATTCTGTAAATTTATAGTAGCTTTATTTATTGATTTTTGAGTTTCGTAATCTCCTAAGTTAACCTCCCATTAACGAAATGGAATCTAAGTATATATTAAATAGTGACAATTTTTCAAGAGAATATAAAATTAGTGACAGCATGTTATGCTTTTAAGAAAAACTGAAAATACTGTAACAGTATTTTATGCGTTTAAGGGGAAAATAATAACAGTCTTCCGACAGAAATTTTAAAAAATAATTGTGAAAGTGTGTAATGCTTTTAACAAAGAAAAAAGGGTGCTACTTTGGTAGACGGTTGCACGGATTTTTGGAGATTTACGTTGGCGCAATTGTTGGTGCGATTTCTACAAACGTCAGCCATCTTGAAAAACGCTGTTTTTACGCATAGTAAAGTATTCGAAACTTAAAAAAAAAAAAAAAAAAAAAAAAAAAAAAAAATATCGTTAGAAATAATGGATTAATTTTTTTGTTGAAAATGTCGTTTTTTAAGATGGCAGGCAAGTGCAAATAAATACATTTACTATGAGTATAAAATACTAAAGTAAGGTTATTATTACTTTCATATAGCAAAGAAGAGAATAAAAACACCGCTATAAAAACATTGTGCCAACGTTTAATTAGATTAAAATATTACTGAAATTGAATATCGAAATAAAAAACATCATCCAACATTTAAAAGAATTAGAATATTATTAAATTTAAATACTTTAAAATACGTTATATAGAATATATATATATATATATATATATATATATATATATATATTATATAGAATAAATACATTTACTACGAGTATAAAATACTAAAGAAAGGTTAAATTATTACTTTCATATAGCATAGAAATAGAATAAAAATACCACTATAAAAACATTGCGCCAACGTTTAATTGGATTAAAATATTACGTAAATTGAATATCGAATTAAAAACCATCATACCAACGTTTAAAAGAATTAAAATATTACTTAAATTAAATACTTTAAAATAAGTAAATAAGAACGCTTCGTACACTAGAGCTAAAATGACAGCAATTAGTTTATTGTTGGTAAAAAAGGAGGAATGTCTAATAATTTTCTTACCGTTACAGCGGTTATTTCTTCCAACATGACCACAATATCATATACGGCCGTCTCAGAATCGGCTCTTCTAACGGTCTTCATCTGTGATCTACATTTTCGCACTTCATTGAAGAAACAGTTAGCGACGTTTCCTTCAAAAATTTAAAATAAATTTCCTCTGACCCTTGTAAGAATTTATAAATAAATGTTTGATTAGGAAAGCCAGGCTGGCGAAAATAAGGTCTCAAAGGACAATTTTTTGATTCCGAAACCAAAAATTCTTGGTACTTATCAAAAACAACATTCATCTTTGAAGGAGACATTTTTGAAGGAATTCGAAGATATGAATTAAATTTTAAAATGGCGCGGTAATGCACAAATTTTCAGCAACCTATCAGGGAGCTGATTACAGCTCATTAATGCACAAATATTCTAAAACAAATCAGAGAGCTGATTACATCACGCCTAGAATTAAAATTATTTAAATAATCATACATAATAAAATCATTTAAAAAAAGAAATGCAAAATTAAATTGTATTTTAATATTTAACAGCCATAAATAATGTTTAAAACATTAGATTAAATTTATAGATATTAAAACCAATTACTTTTAAAGTAAGGTGACGTCACTGATTACATCATCCACAGCATAAAATTTCATAAAATATGATAAAGAATAAAATTTTTATTTCAATTAAAAATGCAAAATTAAATTGATTTTTAATATTTAGAAGCCATAAATAATATTTAAAACACGGAATTTATGCATAATAACACGCATTATTTTTTAAATAAAATGTCAACAAAGTATCGGTTACCATAACTAACTTATCCAGCAATGGGTTTACCATAAGTCGTATTACTCGCCAAAAGAAAAACTGCCAAGAACTCGCCAAAATCCGTGCAACCGTCTACCAAAGTAGCACCGAAAAAAGAATCTGATGTGTACACCACATGACTTCCTTGTACGGAATATTAAATTATACGCAATTTTCCTGCATTTCATTTAAACATATTGAATTAAGAGTAGTTAACGAATTTTGAATTAAATCTACTTCGTGAATAGCACATAAACCACAAGAGAATAAATGTACTCTTTAAAATTCACTATATTTATTTACCATAGCGACATTCGGCGCTAGGACCATCTCATTCATTTTATAACTCAGAGTGCACAAAAATTATATCATCTGAAGAATTACCACAAGTTCTATTCAAATACTATAATAAATCTAAAACGATATATAAAAGAAATTAAAGAAATACTTTTTCGCATACAATTCAGCGTTCAGCGCCGCTTACCTTTACCGCTTTAAAAGTAAGGCAAAAATACGTAAAAATTCACAATATTTCCATTAAAATTTAAAAGATGTAGAAAAACATAACAGTTAACACAAGTACAGTTAAAACAATTAAAAACCAATTTTTCCAATTAAAAGTACAGTTTCAACGCAAATAAAGCTAATAACTTAAATGATAATTCCAGAATGAATTAAGCATAATTTAATTCGCAATAATAAAAGAAGACATTATTTTGTTGTGCTGAAGCTTAATTTTTCTGGATTGGCAACAAATCTGCTATTCTACAAAGTTTCAAATGTAAAAAAACATGGCGGCCATGGTAATCAAGAATTAGGCTTAGCTGCAATTAAAAAACTTTTAAATTGTTGATAATTCCACAATTACTGCATGCAGGTCAACTAAAGGCATAAAAATCTTAGCCAGAACAACATAATTCAATCATTTTTAACCCAAAAATCGCACAAATTACAAACATATAAGAATAAAGAAATTGAGATCACTGAGCTGAGTGACAGAGTGGATATATATATAAGTGTATTTATATACTTTTGGTGTGGCCGATTGCAACCAAAATACAAGGTGCACATCAACATGTTATAGCAGTCTTATATACAAAACCTATAGTCCTATATATTTCAAGGTTTTGAGGCTAGTCATTTTTGAGTTATGAGAGATACGTACGTACGTACACACGCCACAAAAAAATCTCTTCAGAATTCATTTAAAATTAGTTTTATAATTTTTTGGGGGAAGAAGAGTCCTTTATTCTGTCCTTATGTATGCATGTCACACAAAAACACAGTCAAATTGCATTCGATAGCGCTCAGAATGGATATTTTCAGTGCAATATGATGCCGGAAGTTTTTCGCGATTACAATACTTCCTTTTTACTTCGCACAAGGAAGTAAAAAAGAAATAATTACGATCTCTGATCATTATTATATTATAAATAATTAAATTCCTAGATTTTTTTTTTTTTTTAAAGCCCAAAGAGCATTAGTCTAGAAGGGCTATTAATTTCGTTCTGGCATTTTGCCTTGATTCATTATAAATGTCGGTTCACTTTTCAAATTGTTGCCACCAAATACTATAGTCCTGTATTATATTTAAAGAAATTAAATAATGAAGAATGTACATAAACGTATGCATTGTGATAAAACAACGGTACCTAGAGCCATTCAACTTCGAATGACGTAATCTTCCACTGAATATGGGGATCTGGATGCCCTAATATGGAATTTGAAATTTGATTTATTATCGATTTCATATTTTGTAACACTTTAACGAATTTTTGATTAAAAAACTCAACGATTTCAAAGCGAGCAACGGGAACGCTTTACGGGGGGGGGAATTATCTCCAGCACGCGAGACTGTGTATCAAAAATTTAAAAAATATGCTCATTTTAAAATTATTTTGAGGCATTGCTGTTGAAATGAACTTTATGGGTTAAGTGCAAAGAACATGCTTTTAATAAATAAAGGTAGCACTACACAAAACATTAAAAAAAAAAAAAAAAAAAAAAAAAAAAAAAAAAAAAAAAAACGCCCCTTTGGGCGTAATGTAAAATCTGAGAGCTTCCAGATTTAATTAAAAACATCTTTTTAATTAGCGTTCTTAGGAAATAACTCTCTCTTAGGTAAATCTTATTATTATAGTCGCACAGTCCAAGTTCTGCATGAGTGCAAATGCAAAAAAGACCCTCACCCCATATTACCGAATGATTTCCTCGATCTCTCAAATAAAATCTTATTCTTAAGATTTGGTGATTTTGTCTTAAAAACTAAACAAATGCATTGAGAAAACAAGGACTAGTTTTGGTTTCTGTAATAGAAACATTTATAAGTAAAATAAATATATTAAAGGCAGATATTGCATAGCTTGTGTTAACTATGGTTCAGCTATAATTTTATTTTTATTCATAATTTCCTACTGAAGGCATGGAATACGATGATTTTTATGTAAGCAAAAATTATTCCTCAAAGTGCAATCGCTTGATTATTATGTAAATAATACAATTTGTTTAAGATTTAGTAGCTATCATTTAGGTTAGGTTTTTGAATTTTTATGGATTTTAGCATTTAGATATTTGAATGTTACCAAACAGGACTACATACCTAAGAAAGGAACGCCTCTTGGAAGCCTTTTTAAAGGAAATTAGCTTACATTCACGTTAAACTCGGAAAAACACGAAAACCAACTATACAGCCAAGCTCGCTCACTGATTTCGAATCCGGGTCTTACTACCAGTATTCAGCGAGCTTAACCACTCGGCCACTATTTGAGACCATTTAGCTCTTGAGAGAGGAAACATATAAGAGGAATCTATTGAAAAATTAATTTTATCCACATTCAGTCAACGAACACGTTACCGCAACTTAGTTTGACTTAAAGAATCACTAAACTGTATTAACTTTTTGTGAACAATTTGTTGTTTTATTTATTGCAGTCTAATGGCAACATCAACAACTCAACGTTCAACTGTAACTTTTATTCAGTATTAATGCTGCGATGACGAAATCATATCACAATCACGTGTTGAAAGTAATGCCTTTTCGATGTCTTTGAAAAATATCGAAATACAAACGATATTTTTACGAAGGTACACTTAACAGACATGAAAATTTCAGTTAGTAATTTTGTTTGTCGCTGATATGATTAGAAACAGACTTCTATGATTGGAAAAGAAAAACAGATTGACTAGATAGTACATTCTTACGCAGTCTAAAACCTTATACTAGAAATATTATTATAGTCTTTCATTTATTGAAAGTATTAATATTCTTCCTTGTGTTTTTATATTGAGTAACAGCTGCTGTTGAACTATAACTTCTCTCAAGAGCTTATCTACGTTGGGTTATTTAACTTGAATAATTTCTATAAGACATGCAAGGATTGTTTGAAAATATTGTAAAAATTTGGGATTGCTAAATATTTTATCAAGCTTTTTGTTGAAATAAATTTTAAAAAATTAATATGTTTTAAATGAATATTTTCAGGTACGTATATTTTTCGTTTCCCTAAAATCAAAATTACTTATTGAGACTGAACTCTGGTTTTCCTAAATCATCTAAAAAATTAAAAGATTTTATTTCTATAAGAAATGCACATATAACATTTACTTTTGTGAAGGATTTTAAAAAAAGTTTTTGGTTCAAGAATGAAAACTTGTTACAAATATCAAGTCCTTAATTTAAATACGAATTTCTAAGTTAACTGAAACACAGCAGCAAAACATGGATACAGCCTGAAAGTTTCAAAAACATGTCTTATGATTCTTCATCAATTTAAAACGCAAATTTATCAAAAATTAGAAAAATATTTTTCATGGCTACAATACTTACCTTTAATAACGTGCTATGGATTAGAAAGATGGAACGTTATCATTTTTGAAGAAGAAATCATGTGGGACATGAAATGTATTGTGGCAAGGCAACTTTATCTGTAACTTGTATTTTTGAGAAGCAACATGACTTTCATTATGAACTAATCTAAACAGAGATTATTAAATTCAAATTTTGTTAATGGTCTCTCAGTTTGAGATACATATTATGAAGAGAAAAATCACATTTTAAAATTAAGTGAAAAACTAAGATATCAACTAATTTTGAATAAATTTTATAAATTGATTTACTTTTAAATGAAGCCACTGTCGTTTTACAGAAATAAAGCAATTGTACATATGCATATTAAAAAGTTATTTTCATGAAACTAAATCAAAGTATAAACTTTTGAAGCCTTCATTGTGCTTAAAATTAAGTTTATGAGAAAGTTTATTAAAGGAATATTTCATATGATCTTCTCATACTGTTTATCATAAAAAGTGTTAAACAAGTATTTCCGAAAGTTATATATGATATTTATAAATAATAAGTACCAGTAAATTTTTATTTTTAAAACATTAATGAAACTATGCAATGTGTAATTTACTTTTGCTACCTGCAATTCAAATTTGAAAATGGTATAACATATTTTATATGTTTTTTGAGTTTTTTTACTTTATGGTTTTTTTTATATAAGGCTATTTACATTTACAAGAAATGTTTACTATTAACAATATAGACTTACAAATCCATTTCACCCCTTAGGTTTGGGTAACCAACTCATACTAATTAGGAGTTGCATTATTTTTAGAAAACATTTTTCTTAGTGCACAGTTTGTTTAATGCAAATTAAAAGGGCTTGTTAGCATCCCCATTATATGTGGTTTCTTTCCTTTCGTTTAAGTTTTTAGCGACTGTTATGTTGATATTCATAAACACAAGTAAGATATCAGTAACAATAGTATACCTTCTAATGCATTTGATACCTTTGTTTAATTTACCCAATACTTTGGTGGAATTTTTTTCATAATCACAAATAGTACTAAAATTTTTAGGATATGCGTTGAAGCAAAATATAGAAAATTTATTGAAATTCACAGAGCAATCAATTTGACAATATATTTTATTTAACGTATTTTCCGTAATAATACTTAATTAAGTTCTCTTTTTCTAATATTGTTCGTATTTTTGCGCATAAATTCTTCATCTGTAATCAGTTTTCTGATATTTGTGCCAAGAAAACCTTCTTTTTAAAACCTATTTTTGAATACCTATTAAAATACCTTCTTTTGAAATATAACTTGAGAATATCTCGCTAAGACCTTCCAAAATATGTATCATCTTTACGAATAGCAAATAAAATGTACCATAAAGTAATTGAATATGATAGGGCTACATTACCTTAAACTGAATACGATACTGGCTACGCTTATTTTCTTCTATTATTAAACCTTAATGCAAAATATTTTGTGTTCTAGAAGCTATGTTTAATTTTTTCGGCAATAAAATGAAAGCGGTAGAAAAATTAAATAAACATTCTTCTTTACGATCTGTGAAGATTCAATAAAGCCATTGCCTACGCAACTCTATTTAGGAGCTTAAGTATTTATAATCAACTTTGAACAACATGCAGTTAGAATTCCATGCGTCTCTCTTAGACAATGAAATAAAACGATAAATAGCTCTTAAAAAAATCTCGCCCTCTTACAATCAATGAAACAGCGTTTAACATCTTAAAAGGTTAATCACTCTCTTGTTAACAGCGCACTCAGAGATAAACGACCATTTATTGCTGAGAAGTTTCTTTCCTGGACCCATGCGGGTGTTTATTCCTGCTACTGCGTTTTCTCAGTAGTTTAACAGCTATTCGTTAACGATTTAATCGTATGAAGTGGGCTTTTAAAGAAGCCTATAATTTTATCCCAAATGTTACACTAGAAAAATGGGCTTTCAGGATATGAGTGTAGTTTTTGATAGTCTTGTTATTATAGCTTTTCTTTTAAATGAGATTACTCTTCTATAGTTAGCATGTAAAATAGCGATTGTGCTTCAGGGAGAAGTATCCTTTTCTCTAGTCATAATGTATACAGTGTTCATAAATTATATCAAAATTCACGTGTTTTGTTGAATTGTTCACAGTAAAATGGGACCCATATAAATAATAACACACATAGCTTCCACTATGTTAAATTTTTCAGTGACGTAAATTATTATGTTAGAAATAATAAGCATAAAAATAAAAGACTTGAAACATTAAATTGTCAAATTATTACACTGAAATTAACTATCATATAAAATCGGAATTAGGCACATTTCGAGACAAAGTTAAGCGCAAATATAGCTGCACTTTTATTATTATGTAGGATAAAAAACAAAAGAGTATTAGGTGATATTATATATATATAATATAATGATGACCTTATACTCTTTTTTACCTCTTTAAATTTATTTGGTACCACACTTACAGAAGGTGTGACACAAAAATAACCAGACTGTTCCAATAAATCAATGTACTTATAGAATCAGTTCTCCGTGACATTATCATCTTCAAAGTAGTTCCCTTCAACATTCACGCACTTCTCAATTCGGTGCTGTCGTTGCTGGTAACAGTTCTGGAACAAGATTTTCGGAAGGCCCTTCAGGAGATTCTCCGTTTTTGCCTGAACCTCTTCAGCTGAGGTAAAATGGGTTCCCTTTAAGTAAGATTTAATTTTAGGAAATAAAAACAAGCCGCATGGAGCCAAATCACGTAAATAAGGAGGATGCTCCATCACAGTAATGTTTTGGCTGATCAGAAGCTGTTTGACCGATAGGCCCGCGTGAGCGGGTGCATTGTCCTGTTGCAACAACCACAATTCCACCACTCCACAACTGTGGCTTTAAGTTTCACAAGGAACTTGATGTTAATTTGCTATTCGGTTTTTACACTAGATATTTTTCCGGCAGAATGCAGTTGCACGTGTGCACTCTATGCCGTAGTACTCTCCACTGGCGTGGTCGGTTAAGTCAAAATTGGGCTCATGGACAGAGGATATGTATGGCATGACGTCACCACAACAGTTTTTGCAACTTCACTTTGTTTTCAAGCTGCACAGTCTCTTTTTTGTGTGTTTCCCACCTCGTACATACTTACTTTTAATATACATATTGCTGCGTGCGTGCGTACGGGCTCGTAATAGACTAAATGCATAAGTTAACAAAATTTATTCTTATCACAAGAAATATAACAAAAAAACTGGATTGTTTCCTCAAAGATATTCGTACAAAATCACAAAATCACGCAATATAATCAGTAACTATATTTTAAACTACTAAAACATTAAATAGAACCCAACGCAAAGCGAAGAGAAAGCTAATCCGATCTCAAAATTACAGCAGCTAAGTATACAACAACAACTGAGTAAACAACTGAATTCAGATGTTTCTCTCCGGCTTTTATAGCTTTTTAAATCGGCCGTGCGAGATAGTTCTAGCAGTTTCTAGAAAGCAAAAAGAGTAGAATTACGGTTACAGTTAACACAGTAGTCAATTACATTTATTCAATTTAAATATAAATAAAAGAGATAAACTATTTATTAATTGCGCGTGCTCTTGTATTTTTACTTTTTTGGCGTAGCTTTCTCTTAAAACTCGTCGCTCGCTGCATTGCATGGGGAAAAAAAAAAAAAAAAAAAAAAAAAAAAAAAAAAAAAACCACCCATTTAATTACAATTCTATTAAAAATAGCTAACTTAATACAAAATTCGTATCAATATATATACTGCATATATAAGTACTATATATGAATGTATCGTTTTTAATCCATATAATCATTCCCAAGCGAAGATGGATACTTAGTTATCCAGTTACAATTATACTATATATTGGTATACATATTAATATACATACATTATTTATTTATTCGTTTCTCTCTAATCTTGTGTAATTTTTTATTTTTAAGTACTCATATGGGAAACTCCGGTCAAATCTTTTATTGCATTGTTCCAACTATATTCCGTGTTGACATGAAAAATGTTAGAATGCTTAGTAAAATATTTTCTTATATTTCAGAAATATAGAAGTGAGCACGTTCAGTGGCCAAGCTAATCGTAAACACTCCAATACAAGAGCCGTTTCCAAGAATCTTAACTCTCAAGTTTACTTGAGAACGAAAGGAAGAATAGCGAAACGAAAGGCAAAAAGTAAGAAAATAAAATATGATCACTCAAAACTTAAAAATTCATGCATCCTTATTCTATAAATCTACTTGCGAAATATTTTTTGACTAGATATTTTTCAAAGCTTTATAGAAGAAAAAAGATATAAGAGTGGTACTAAATTAATTTAATGTGGAAGTAATTAAACAAAAGAAAAAATAAGCCAAAAAAAGTCTGCTAGCTTTCAGATTAAAATCTGAAAGCTAGCAGACTTTTTTTACGCCCAAAGGGCTGTTTTTTTTAATGTTTTGTGTAGTGCTACCTTTATTTATTAAAAGCATGTTCTTTGCACTTAACCCATAAAATTCATTTCAACAGCAATGTCGCAAAATAATTTTAAAATGAGCATATTTTTTAAATTTCCGATACACAGTCTCGCGTGCTGGAGATAATTCCCCCCCCCGTACAGCGTTCCCGTTGCTCGCTTTGAAATCGTTGAGTTTTTTAATCAAAAATTCATGAAAGTGTTACAAAATATGAAATCGATAATAAATCAAATTACATTCGGGCTTCCAGATGCCCATATTCGGGTGGAAACGTACGTTATTCAAAATTTCATTATTCTAGGTACCGTTGTTTCATTCCAATGCGAGAAACATACATACATTTATTCAGATTCTGCATTATTTAATTTCCTTAAATATAATATAGGTCTCTAATATTTGGTGGCAACAATATTGAAAAGTGAACCGTCATTTATAGTGAACCAACGCAAAATGACAAAACGAAATTAGTCCTTCGCGGTAAATTGTCCTTTTGAACTAATAATAAAACAAATTCCAAATTTGGGCTTCAAGATGCACATATTCCGATGGAAACGTACGTTATTCAAAATTTGATGGCTCTAGGTACAGTTGTTTTATCACAATGCGAGAAACATCAGCGCTTAGTCTAGGTGGTGTTGGAAACATACATATATTTACGCAGATTCTTGATTATTTAATTTCTTTAAATGTCGTACAGATCTGTAATTTGCTTTGTTTTCAAATATTTTGAATAAAAGTTTTTTGAATTTCCGATACACAGTCTCGCGGGCTAGAGATAATTTTTTTTCCTTCCTCCCCCCCCCCCCGGACAGTGTCGCCATTGCTCGCTTTGAAATCTCTGAGTTTGATAATCAAAAATTCGTAAATTTCACAAAGTTTGAAACAGATAATAAAACAAATTCGAAATTCAAAATTCGGGCTTCCAAATGCCCATGTTCGGTTGGAGGACAACGTTATTCAAAATTTGACGGTTCTAGGTACCATTGTTTTTCCCCAATTCGATTCATGCAGATTCTTCATTATTTAATTTATCAAAATATAATACATGGCGATAGTATTTGTTGGCAACAGTTTAAAAAGTGAACCAATGCAGAAAGTGAAACGGCGTGAAATGATGTTTTGAGACTAATAGACATTTGGTTCTATCGCCTCTTGGTATAAAGTGTCAGCGCGAAGAAATGCAGTAGATTTGCTTAAACTTTAAAGGGCTCTGACACTCATCACAACTGAAGCAAGTGAGTCTGATTTGAGAAAAGTACTCTTGCAAGGTACAGGATTAACTTCTCAGACCGGATGATGGAAGGGAATTTTTAAACAACAATCGTATGTGGAAGCAATAATAAATTAATTGATAAGACATTCTAAAATAATCTAAAGATACCGAGAGCAGAAACATTTTAGCAAATTTTATTTGTTTATTTGTTTAAAAATTCAGAGCTAATAAAGTTCGGTTAAATTTCAATTACATTTAATTAATAATTCCATATATATCTTTAACGATTCGATGGTGTAGATGACTTGTTGATTCTCATCTGCGCACATAAATTGACAGAGCCGTGTAAGATGAAAGTGATGGTCTTGCAGACAGACGTGGTCGAATTCAACATAATTTTATTATTGGATAAAGCATTTTTGAAGAAAACCATTTGCTTCACCTTCAATAGGTGCAGTATGCAACCCACAATTTTAAAACTTAGCCCATCTTCAGGCAATGGATGATACAGAGAGCCGAACGGCGCGCGCGAGCTAGAGTAGGAAGGAAGAGCAAAAGAGAAAGTACTGCAATGATGTAGTGTATTATGAATGCTTGTAGTGTTATTCTGGAGCTCTAGTACCTAAGCAGTACTTCCCAGAGCGATTTCAGAGTTCTTACCGAGCCTTAGAATAAATGGTACATGAAATATGTCCTTAGTGGGATGTTTTGGATGGTGAAAAGAAGGAGAGAAGCACTTTGCCTCTGTAACAGTTCTCCCGCTTCTGGTTTCAACTATAGCACAAAGAGAAAATTCAGGTTGGCTGCAAGGAGGATGAGTTTCTCAACTTAGAAAGTATGTGTCAGCTGTCAGGTGATTCAGGTCTAATCCAGGCAACGCACGAGAAAGAAAATATACAGTACTGAAGATTTTACTTCATCAAGCGTACCAGGCAATTCGGCTTTCTGTAGCTGTGGGGTGAAACTGCATCCTTCTTGTCGTAGAAGACGTACGGAGGATTTTATTCGGATGAAGGAAAAAAATCGTCCATCAAGATTTTATAATTTAGAAGTGCAGTGATATTTGCAGTGATATTTGCAGTACTATTGGCTGTTGCCTTGTTGCAGAATTATATATAAAGCTTGTTTAAGTATTCCTTTATTGCGTCAATTTTCAAATTATGGTGCAAATTTTTCTTTCAAATGAAGTAAGAGGCACCATTGATAATTTGCAACTATTTTCTTTAGCATTTCGTTTGTGTGATGACTCGTTTGTGAAGATCGGACGAATGGTAGCCGTATAAAGACATAACATACGAGCAATATTATGTCCAAAGTCACAAGTGATAGATAGTGAGCAATGGTCGAAGGCTGTTCGCTGTATCATCCATTGTCTGAGTTCAGTAACAGGTAGTGAGAGTTTAGTAATAGTGAGTAACAGGAAATAGTACAGCATGAATTTCAACATACACAGTTAATGTGCGTAGACCATCTAATGATATGTTGAACAAAACTCCGAAGAATTTTAGCCGAATGTACCAGCTGGACTTGCTTTCTGAAGAGAGTCACTTTACAGTCCAGTTTATCTTGAAATTTATACTTTCTTATAACTAAGATTTGCTACTTTTCTGAGTTGATTTTTTCTTTCCACTTCTGACACCATTTTTCAATTTCCGGAATCTTGTCCTAGATTATTTCTAGAGCGTGATTCGTTCATCTCGAACGAGTAATGATGGCAGTATCATCGGCATAAGGCAATAATGGTGTTGTGATCGTCTTTATATTTTGGGCAGCTATTTGAATAAATCAAATAGAGGAATAGTCCAAGAATAGAACCTTAGGGAAGACCCGCATAGACGATGTGAAAAGGAGAGGCAATCTATCTGTCTCACTGAGAAAGACCTTTTGTAAAGAAATGAGGCAATGATTAGAGCCAATTAACCCGAAGGTCCTTCTGTACAAGCTTGTAAATAAATCCTTTACTCCAGACGCAATCAAAGGCTTCGACCATGCCTAATATTAGGATAGCTGCACTAGATTTATTGTGTATTGCTGTTGTAATGAATTCTGAGATCCGTTCTTATTGGTGAGCCATTAAAAGGCCTCCCGGAAACCATATTGTTCATCTGTGGTTTGTGCAAAATATGGCCTCAGTTTATTATAGATTGTGCGTTCAAGGACCTTTTCCATCTACAATAGTAGCCTAATCGGCCGACAACTTGAGAAATCTAAGGCTTAAGAATAAGGGCAATGTTTCCATGTTTCCAAGATTGCGAGAAGTATGATATTGCGAAATATGCCTTAAAGATACTTGTCAATTTACCGATGACACAATGGGAAATGTCTTTTATAAGTTTATAATGCAATCGCTTCCAGGAGCCTTTTTGGAGTTGTTGTGGTTAATTTTATTAAAACTTTCTCTAGTGGTTAACTTTATCAGATTTTGTGGGTAAGAAGAGTTTATCCAATCTTCAACCTACTATTTCTCGATGCGCTGATCAAAGTCAGTAGTTTCTGAAGAATCATTCGGCTTTAATTATTCTATCAGATGAACTGCTAAGGTAACAGTTTTATCCTGATTTGAGTATGCGAGATCGTGGGGAGGTTTACTTGGATTGGAGATAGACAGATGGTGCGTAGTTGGATTGAAGTGGTATTTGTAGTAAAACTTTTCTTTAATTTGATTGACTAGGAGCTATACTCAATTCAGAAGTCTAAGATGCCATAACGTTAAATTAGTTTTCAGATATGACGCAGTTTCGAGAAAACTATCACTAATTTAATGTATAATTCATGGTTATGTATTTTTCATGTTACACACACATACACACACATATGTATTTTAAATTAAGATGAATAAAAATTTTTCTTTAACTTTAAACTCCTACTAAAACTATGTGATATGTAATAAACTTTAATGTAAAGTTTTGGAAATGAGATATAAAAAATGTATCTTGCATATTTAGATAATTAAATATTAACTACCGTGTATTCATATGCAAAAGGTTTTTGCATAATCATTTTAAGCACAAAATTAATGCAAACATTTTCCTTTTTATCATGTCTCAAATTAATTTCAAATACATGCGTACAAAAACAAGGTTATCTAGCACTGAAAATGCGACATTCATACGTATAAAAATTTTTCCCACGCTTTTAGCCACATGTGATCAAACATGTGCTAATAGCTAAAAATAAAATATTTTTACTTTTAATGCATCGATCTAAAACTATGTATCTTATTTTTTTCTTTACATAGATTTTATTTTGTACTTTATAGTTCATAATAAAAGGAAAGTTTATAAAGAAAGGAAATCACCAACTTCGAACTCGTGAAAATGCTATCTTTTAATAAGTGCAGAAATGAATTACTTTACCTTTCGCTTAAGTTTCTCTCATGTATCTTAAGGTATAACATTACGTTAAATTTACTTGAATATCTGTTTGGGGCAATTTTGACTTAAATATACATCACTATCAACCAACTGGCCCCAAATCAGTAATTTATTCTAGACAGAAAAAAACTTTATTCGGAAGATTGCTTTGTGATTAATCTGATGGGTGCAAGGATCGAAACTCTTGGTTGTTTAGATCAAAAACAATATGGGGAAAATATGTAACTCTTCAACATTAAAAGAAAAATATTAAATAATTTTGAAATATGAATTATTATATCAGGGATGGCAAAACTTCAGGACAACAGGGGTCGCATCTAGGATTCAGGAAACTTCGAGAGCCGCAGTTAGATTTTCTTAGAATCACAATTTCTTATTTAAATAATTTTAAAAGTAATAAACTATATTTTCGTGGAAAAAACTTTTGAAGTAAATTAATGAGAATTTCATATTTTGTGTAATTAATGTGATTGCATATAAGTATAAAAAATAACTTATTTCTGTATATTCATGAAAATTTGTTTCTATGACGTACAGATCTGAAGCTATCGTACGATGCAAATGAACATTTCAAATAGATTTTCTTCTGGTTTCCTTTCCTTATCCACCAGTTTCTAATTGTTGAATGGTTTTAGAAGAAGTATACTGAAATCAAAGGAAGGAATCATAGTGATCTATGCGAGTACAAAAACGTAAAATCTTTTCATTTGAGTGAAAAATAATGTAATAATTTAAAAACTAGATCCAGAGATTTTTCTTTATTTTTAACTCATACACAAAAGGAAGCTAAGTATGGGAAAAGGTAAAATGTCTGAACTAGGACAGCGCTTCTAGAGAAAGCTTTGCCTGAATTTGTTAAAGTACAAGCTGCCTATATACCGAAGGGGAGGGATACTTTTTAATAAAGACTTTCCATGTGAACATACCTCACACATATGCTCTTTGAGCAAGGAATATTTTTAAAAATAAGCTGTAAACGTTCCAGTATTCTATGCAAAAATAATAATTTAGTTTTACGGGTAACATTAAACCGACATATTAAGATCAAAAGATTGCTCCAAATAATTTAAGTGAATTTGATTATCTGTTACTTTTATTTTTTAAATAAGGATGAAACGTTCAAATTCTCAGATCTCACGAATCTTCAGAAAGGTTTAAGTTTCCAAAACACGAATTATAGGGCCTTTTATTTTATCCTAATCGTTCGAATCCTAAGATAAGCAACGACGAAATATTTTGACTGAAAATTTTGAAGACATCAGTTTTATTAATTCACAAAAAAATGTATACTATGGTTAAATTTCAGTGGCATATGACTCATTGAAATTATCCTGTGACGGCCATGAATAACCCTCTTTTCAGTATGTTTTTTTTTTTTTTAATTAAAAATAAAAACCTTTCAAAACTCTCACTTAAGTAATCGGGGCACTGCGCGTTCTTGAAACTAACTCTTGCATCGTCTTGATAATTCTGGACGTAGATAACTTATTACAAATAGCTTCTAGCTGTTTCTAGGAACTTTTGGCTTGGTATAGTAACGCTTTGACCCACGAATCTGACTCCTGTTGAATTATTCAGGCTTCGGTTGTTGAATTTTGAAATGTTGATTGATATCTGAGCTTCTACTCAAATATGCTTATCAAGTTATACTTAGGAAATAACCCTCAAGATTTAAGAGTTTAATGATGTATTTCATTTACTAAATTGCATCATTTTAAAAAACATAAGTGTCTTTAAAAAAATCCATTGTTATGTACTATTCGACATTGAAAATGCAACTCCAAGAAAGAGCGGCGAGAAAGTGGTGAAACTCGGCAAACAGAGAGAGAGTACGAACAATAAGTGCTTTTTATTTCGAAAAGGTATGCACTATACAGAACGAGAACAGCGTCGGTTCAGTAGGTTGTAGGACCACCTTGGACGGCGATACACGAAGTAACACGTCTACAGAATACACAGAGTCAGTGAGTCTACGGACGGTGTCCTGGGGAATGATTCTCTATTCCCTGTCAACAATTTGCCACAGTTCGTCTTTTGAAGGCGGCAGTGGCAGCGTCTGCAAATGGCGTCCAATGACATCCCAAATACGTACAATTGGTAAGAGATCAGAAAAGAAAGGTGGCCAGAGAAGCATCTGTACTCGTTTCAGAGCACGTCGGCTGATGCGAGCACTGTGTTATCGGTCGTTATCCTGCTGATAAAGAGCATCGGGCAGTCCCTGAATGTAGGGTAATGTCACCGGATGAAGCACATCATCCAAGTATCGTTGAGCTCTCATAGAGCCCTGAATTAGCGGTGACCTAGAATCGCGATTGAGCCCCAAACTATGACGTAATCGCGCCCTAAACCACGATGCCGCGCTATCGCGCAGTGAGGTGTTCCACAGTTGTTGCCGGATTGGACCTGTCTCCAAATCGACGCCACACTCGTACGTGGCGACTATCTTTGGAGAGACAGAAGCCTCACTCATCTGAGAACACGACCCTGTACCATTCCGTCGTCCACATCGCTCGAGCCCGGCACCGCTGCAGACGTTGGTGTCTATGATGTGTGTCAATGGCAGTCTTCATAACGAACGCCACGAGTGTGTAGCGAATAGTTTATCCAACAGATGGCAGTATCTGCCAAGCTCCTTTGGTAATTGTCATTGCGCATGCGCAAGCGGAGTGTAAAAAGAAGTATGTTATTAGGAGAATGAGCTTTCGTTAATAATGTTGCTGCGCGTTTTCGCTGTGTAAATAAAAGTATATTTTTATATCATAGATGTTCTTTACTCTGTAATGCGAAGCAGTAGGTTAGTGCACGAATCTCTTCTGATTCAGAAACCATTTTCAAACCGTGGATCACCACAATAAAAAGTGGCGTCCGTCTAACAGGACGCATTAGTTGGGTAAAGGACACTTTTGATGGTTTAACAGCAGAAATGGAAGCCTTGAAAGTAAGAAGAATACCACTGCGTGCAGCCTTCACGAAAGCATATAATAGCCTACATGGACATTTGAATGAGTCAGAATTGAACAGTGATGTTCTATTATCGTCCCTGGAAATCCTGGAAGATAAAGGAATTCGACTACAACAGTTGGATGAAGAAATATTGGATCTCCTATCAAAATCGAAAGAAGTCTCGCAAGAAGAATATACTAAAGAATTTGAGTCATGTGAGACTTACAAGGAGAAATTAATAGCAGCCAGGATGAAAGTGAAGCAAATCACTGTGAAACTAGAGAAAAATTTGCTGACTCATGCATCGGTAAATGAAACCAGAACTGTTGATTCAAGAACAACGGCAACGAATTTGAAGCTTCCGAAAATAAATTTGATTGAATTTACAGGTGATCCACGACAATGGTTGAATTTCTGGAATAACTTTAGTAAGATACACGAAGATCCAGTGCTAGATGATCATTTGAAATTCGTATATCTGATCCAGGCTACTGCTGCCAAATCGAAAGCACGGGAAATAGTGCAGAGTTTCCCGACAACTAAAGAAAATTATCCGAAAGTCATCGAACATTTAAAGAATCGTTTTGGACGTGAAGATATTCTTATACAAGTGTACGTTCGGGATTTATTGAATCTTGTGTTGATAAATAATAATGCAACCAAAAAGGACTTTGCGCTATCATCGTTGTACGACAGTTTAGAAACAAAATTGCGTGCTCTGGAATCTCTCGGTGTGACTGAAGATAAATACGCTAGTGTTATTTTTCCGTTAGTTGAATCTTGCCTGCCCCCTGACATCTTACGCGTGTGGGAGAGGGAACGGCAGAGCTCGTCACAACAAGGTAAGAGCGATCTTGAATCTATTCTTCTGTTTTTGAAAAATGAAGTGATATCTGAAGAGAGAATTAAATTAGCGCGTTTTTCTTTTGATAAAAGTAGAAAATCTAAAAGTTACATTAATGATGAGTCTAATATTCCTACTTGTAATGATTTGTATACAGGAGACAAATTTAAAGAAAATGCTCCTATTAAGAAAGTTGAGGAATCGTGTTTATTTTGTGATAAGCCACATTTAAAAGAAAAATGTTTTAAAGCTAGTACGCTTACATATCAGGATAAAAAAGATTTAATATTTAAGAAGGGTTTATGTCTATTATGCTTGAAGAAAAACCATATTTCTCGTAACTGTAAGTCCAAGGTTAAGTGTTTAATTTGCCAGAAAAGGCATTTGGCAGTAATGTGTCAACAAGTTCCTTCTCAATTGAAAGAGACTAAACAAGTAGAGCCTGTGGCGAAAAATGAGGTCAATGTTTTGGCTAGCAGATCCGCGAGCTCCGATGTGTTACTACAAACATTAATCGTAAGGGTAAAAAATGGCAACAGGGAAAGGTTAGTCAGAGGGATTATAGATACGGGTTGCGAGAGAAGTTATTTAACGAAAGATATTACAGATTCTTTGAAATGTAACAGTGGTGGTGAAGTGAAATTAGTTCATAAATTATTCGGAGGTGTAGAAACAAAAGAAAAATTGCATTCTAAATATATAGTTAATTTGAGTAGCCTTGATAATAAATATGTATGTAGTGTGCATTGTTTAAGTGAATCTGTTATCTGTTCTGATGTTAAGAAAATACCTAAAGGTCCTTGGTTGAAAGAACTTCGTAAATTAAATATTCAAGTGTCAGATGTAGAGGGTAATGCTCCCGAAAACGAAAGTGACATTAAATTGTTGATAGGTTCTGATATTGCTGGAAAATTATTCACCGGAAATATTAAATGTTTACAAAGTGGTCCGGTCGCGATGGAAACAAGTTTGGGATGGATTTTAATGGGTAAAATTCCAGCGAAGGAATCTTCGGGTATAAATGATTCTCTTGCATGTGTTTCTTTATTGCTAAACGAAAGATCAGCAGAAAACTTGTGGAAGTTAGACGTTATTGGTACAAATGACCCAGTTGAGTCTAAAAAGAAAGCTGAAATTCATGAGGAGACCATGCAATATTTTGAGGAAAATTTGAATTTGGATTCAGACGGGAGATATGAAACTGCATTACCTTGGGTATTGGACCCCTCTCGCTTGTCTAATAATAAAACGTTGGCAGAAAAACGCCTGACTAATACGCGAAGGAAATTATTAGATTCGAATCAAATTAAAGTTTATCAGGAAGTATTTGATACTTGGTTGAAGGAACGAATTATTGAAGAGGTAAATGAAGGCGAAGTAGATAGAGAGCACTATTTGCCTCATAGGACGGTTTTTAAAGAATCTAGTGAAACTACGCGAGTAAGGCCAGTTTTTGATGCTTCGGCACACGCCAAAGGAGAACTTTCCTTAAATGATTGTCTTGAGAAAGGTCCCAACCTAATAGAAATAATTCCAACATTGTTGAATCGTTTTCGGAAATATCCTCTTGCAGTAATTTCAGACATTGAGAAAGCTTTCTTGCAGATTGGTATAAGAGAGAAGGATAGAGATTATTTGCGTTTCTTTTGGAAAGGTGCAGAAGAAGAGAATACTAAAATTTACAGACATAGTCGCGTGGTTTTTGGGCTTAACTGTAGTCCATTTTTGTTAGCCGCTACGTTGAACTATCATTTAAATCGTGCCCCAGATCAGTTTGCAGTTACAGCCAACATTTTGAAGGAGTCCTATGTTGATAATTGCCTGACTAGTTTTAAGAATGTTGAAGAATTGAATAGATTTGTACTAGAATCGAGAATGTTATTGTCACTGGGAAAGTTTAATCTTAGAGGATGGCAGTCGAATTGTGAAACCGAAATAATTCCCAACTCTAAATTAGATACATTCGTTTGCGTTTTAGGGTTAAACTGGGATTTGAAGGATGATACTCTTTCCTGTAAAATTGAGTCACTAAAGAAAGAGGAGATTGTCGCGAGTAAACGAACACTCCTTTCTTGCGCGCATAAGTTATTTGACCCAGTAGGCTTCCTTTCTCCCGTTACCCTGTTCCCAAAGGTGATATTGCAAGAGTGTTGGAAATTACGATTAAATTGGGATCAAAAATTGCCAGAACATTTAGAAAAGAAGTCCATACAATGGGTAAAGGAAATGAAACTGCTGTCTGATGTCAAAATTCCTAGATGGCTTAATATTGACAGATCGGTTAACGAAGATGTAAGTCTTCATGTTTTCAGCGATGCCAGCAAGCATGCCTATGCTACCTGCATTTTCTTAAGAGTGAAGACCGAAAATAAGGTTTGTTTAAATTTTGTGCAAGCACGCACTAGAGTTAAGCCTTTAAAGAGTATATCCATTCCTCGTTTGGAATTATTATCCTGCTTAATCGGAGCACGCTTGGGATGTATGGTCTTTTCAGATTTGAACATGCCAAATTTAAGAACATTCTTCTGGACTGACTCAACAACCGCTTTGTGCTGGATCCAGCGAGACGTACGGTGGGGAACTTTCGTTTGGAATCGTGTCCAAGAAATCAGAACACTTACAAAAATAGAAGATTGGCATTACATCCCTTCGGAGCTGAATGCCGCCGATCTCCTTTCTAGAGGCTGTTCAGTTAAACAGTTTTTGCTGTCGAAATGGTGGGAGGGCCCATCATGGCTGTTAGAACCAGAATCGTCATGGTCAAGAGGCACCGATTTGCCGGACGAAGAGATCATAAATTCAGAAAGGCGTAAATCAGTATTGACAACTCTTAACAAAGATTCTAAACCTGACAATTGGTATTACAGGTATTTTTCATCCATAAAGAAAATTGTACGCATGTTAGGTTGGATTCTTAGGTTTTACTTTAAATTACGAAGAATTACAAACGAAACCTCCCAAATTTTGTCAGTTTCGGAAATTGAAAGAGCTGAGATAACTCTTATGTTATTGGTTCAAAGAGAATCATTTAAGAGTGTGAACGATGATAAAATTAAAGACCTCAGACCTATAGTTGATCGTGATGGTTTGATCAGAGCTAAAACCAATATTTCTTATCGCGACGGTACTGATGACTTTAAGTTTCCTGTCATTTTGCCATCTGATCATGCAGTAGTAAACTTACTAATAATGAATGCACATAATGAGCTGCTGCATGCTGGTACTTCTATGGTGATGTCTCATTTGCGGGAAAAGTATTGGATCCTCAAAACTCGTAAGACAGTACGAAACTGCATTAGAAAATGTGTTAAATGTCAAAGATTTAAATCCAAAAGTTGTGATGTAACTCCAGGAATTTTGCCGAAAGATAGAGTACGTGATGCAAATGTTTTTGAGATAGTGGGTGTCGATCTGGCAGGACCCCTCTACCTTAAGGATGGTCGAAAAGCTTATATTGTTCTTTACACATGTGCGGTCTATAGGGCCATTCATCTGGAGTCAGTAACATCCTTGACAACTGAAGCTTTTTTCCAGTCATTGAGACGTTTCATTTCTCGTCGCGGAAGACCATCTATAATATACTCATACAATGGCAGTAATTTTAAAGGAGCGGAGAGCCTTCTGCATACAATTGATTGGGAGAGTCTGCGATCAAAAGCCGCTGAGCAAAGAATTCAGTGGAAATTTATTCCTCCTTCCGCACCTTGGTGGGGCGGTTGGTGGGAACGTTTAGTTCAAATGGTGAAACAGATTCTGAGAAAAGTTCTAGGTCGTGCTGCCCTGGATTACGAGGAGTTGCTTACAGTACTATGCGACTGTGAGAGAGTAATCAATACTAGGCCACTTACCTACGTGTCGGAAGACGTTGAAGATTCATCCCCATTAACTCCAGAAATGTTCTTGCGGGAGATTTCCAAATCAGGAGTACCTGATATCGATACAGTGGATAAGGAAAAACTGAGTAAACGAGCTAAGTATCTACAAAAGGTGAGAGAACAACTTAGAGCAAGATTCCGTGTGGAATATCTAGGACAGTTACGTCAGCAGTCCATTAAAAACTCTATAGCTAAACCTCTCCAGGTGGGTGAAATTGTTCTACTTGAAGATAACAACAAAAAACGTGGTTTTTGGAACCTGGCGCGTGTCATAAAGCTGCTACCTGGTCGTGATGGACAAATAAGACTTGCTGTCATAAAAACAGAGACTTCTGAGTTTCTGAGACCAGTGCAAAGACTGTACAGACTTGAGCTGGATAACCCAGTCCAAAAGGATATGACTGAAAATATTCCTATGACTACCAGCAGTGGTAGAACTGTGAAACCAGTGATACGTCTGTGAAATGTTTTGTACTTGTTTGAATACTTTGTAATAATTTGATTTATTTTTATTTTTCTAGGTTTAGTATTATCTGTTAATATGTCTAGAAAATTATGGAATGCTGCATCTCCAGGTAAATTTGTATTTCAATTTAATTAGAACATCTTGGTAGGCATAATTTTATACTTCAATATTGTATACTGTACTGTTATGCATATATTATACTTAACAGATGTGTGAATTTACCTCCCAGTAAATTCAGGTGGGAGGAATATGTAGCGAATAGTTTATCCAACAGATGGCAGTATCTGCCAAGCTCCTTTGGTAATTGTCATTGCGCATGCGCAAGCGGAGTGTAAAAAGAAGTATGTTATTAGGAGAATGAGCTTTCGTTAATAATGTTGCTGCGCGTTTTCGCTGTGTAAATAAAAGTATATTTTTATATCATAGATGTTCTTTACTCTCTAATGCGAAGCACTAGGTTAGTGCACGAATCTCTTCTGATTCAGAAACCATTTTCAAACCGTGGATCACCACAGAGTGCACGCCACTAGTCACCAATCGACAGCAAATGGTTCTGGTCGATATGGGAACATCCAAGGATGTCTTGAACATGTTGCAGAATGGAGGTAGAAGTGGTCTGTGAGAGCGCCACTGGTTGTTAGGGGATGCGTAAATACACACGTGTTGACGTCACTCTGGTTGCATTGGCACTCTTGAAACTTACCACATATCCTTGTTCCAATCATCTCCGTCACAGCCGGTGCACTATGAATCCCTCCATGTGGGAGTCAACTAAGATTTCCCGTATGGACCAACTCACCCTTATCAGTCCGATCACCATACGCCTCGTAAAATCGTCTGTCTGCTGGAACTGCCTCCATTGATGACGGCCTGCCATTCTCTGCTATTACACCGTCCTCTGAGACAAGAGCAAATTTTCTATGATGATTTCCCTAGCAGAAATAGTGGCGTAATCTGTAGGTTATATCCCATATATCTGCTTCAATGGGCGCTGGAAAGCTGCTCATTTCACATCAATCGCATAACTCGATGACATGCGTCTACATTGAATTTTGCATAATTTTGGGGCCACTCCTTCTTGCTGTTGCATTTTCAATCTCGGGTAGTGTATTTTTTTCATGAAATGGATATTTCAAACTCAAAAATTATTTTTAACATTAAATAAAATTTTTAATATTAAATAAAAGTTTTTTTTTCTCTTCTCATTTGAAAGATTAGAGAGATTTGACATTCGCAACATTCCAAAATCTTTCAAGGTTCAGATTCAAATTTGTGAAAATTCAGGATTCGTCTTACATTTAGTTTTTCCCAATCCAAATTAAAAATTATACATGATTGTAATATTTCTTTGGAAAAGTTGAGATACATCATCCTTAATGCCAACGAATGTAGTTTCATAAAAAGGTATTACGCAGAGCAGCAACACTGAAGCCTTAAAGGATGCAATCCAAAATGAAATCTCCCCCTCCCTCCCAAAATCGACTTCATTATGAAAACTCTAATTAGGACAATAAAAACTAAATATTAGAAACTATATGTAACTGAAAGGGAAAATAGATAGGATGGTCAGCTTGCAAAGGTAGATCCACACTGATATTTCTGTCAATGCGTGTTTGAGAAAATATCTTAATCGAGCTTTTGCTACAATCATTTGATAATAAAGATTTACTTTACAACAGCAATCAGCTTAATGATAGGCATTCTCTGATATATTATGAGAAAATTAATATATAATAATATAAATGTCCTTGTTTCAGATTGGATGCTAATGTTACAAATATAATTTTTAAATCCTGTCACCTTCAAATAATGCAGAAAATCTATCGCTAATGATTCCATAATAACTTACAGTGTGGATTAGAAGGATAAGAAGAAGCGACATAGTGATAGAAAGAAGATTGTCAAGTATCGTTAATGTTAGTAATGTAATCATTAATGTTAATCAAGTAAATATAATTAATGTTAGGTATTAGTTGAAGAACGAACAATTCTGCTCTTTATATATTATGGAATATAACCTTTTTCTAGATTTCCATTTTTTCCCTCTTATATTATTTTTACACGCATATCTTTCTGTATAAGTCTGTTTTGCTTTGGGCGTGCTGAGTTTCAGATTTGAAGGCGCCACCACAAGTCTTCCAATTAGTTTTGGAGATATATTTCGACATACCACTACCACTATTACATTAATTCTTGGTAAACTTTGACGGTGGGAGCAGCAATAGAATTTAAAAGTGCATTGCTTGAAGTTTATAGTAGTCATGCAATAAATCGTAGTAAAATCCTGCCGTTGAGCTGTTAGCTTTTGTGAAAGATGTACCAGGACATGCAAGGTGATCGAAGACCAGGAAGGCCAAAAAATGTTGATGGAAAAAGGAAGTGTGATAATTGTAATGGAGTAGAAAGGAAGAAGATTGACGAGCAATATGGAAAAAATATCAAGCTTCAATGAGGTCTTTATTAGTATACGATATGTTGAGAAATAATCAATAAAATTAAATCCCCGATACTTATTTACTTCTAAAACCGCACATAAATTGCCAGCTTATTTTCTGAGTTTGTGCATAAGTGATATTTACTCGTATTGGTAACTCGATGTGCAGTCTGCCATTACCCGTTACCGTTCGTAGAGACTAAAGGAGTCGAATGAGTAAGGTCTTTATATTTACCTTACGTGTCTCGTCAATACAAGTCAGTTTCTTTTTGGATAGCCGTTCACGAAAATAATCTATCTGAAGGTAGGTAGTCCCAAATGCTTTGCCATAATTAGCTAATTATCTTAGTGTTCTTTATTATCACTTCTTTGACTTTTTATATATTATATTTTATGTATTGCTTATATGCAGAAGAAGATAGATATACGTTTTTCCCTGAAATATTCTGAACATTTTAATACTGGAAATAACTCAATGTGATTGCATTTCACATAATTTTCTTTTGTCCTGTTTACAGTATGCCAATTTCCGACATTTCTTCTCAAATATCCTTCAGGCATTATTACAGCCTATAATATTCCCGCAGAAATTCCCTTAACTTACTGACAGCATATTATAATTCCCTTAACATACCTAATGCAGCTTTTTTGAACAGAGAGGTTGCATTCCTGTTTGAAAAATCAAAAACTATTTAAGCTCAATGTTACCGAAATTTCTTCTGGAATGGGGATAAAAATACCAATGAATTGAAGTATTCCCCCCATTTATATTAATCATTACAGAAATTTAGCTTTAATTTTTTTCTTTTCAGCACCTTCCCCTTCTATACGTATATACATATCGCACCAGATAAGCTCCAATATATACTTTTTTCCTTAAAAATGCATTTATTCCATCTACAGAGACGAGTTCTTTCGGCGATAATATAAAGAATTTCATATTGCTTCCAAGTCATACAGTGAAGCAAGGAATTTCTTAATTTTAATTCTAGGTGGTCTACTAGTATGTGCGAATATGTATTATTTCCTTTCATTTAAATGTTCTTTCAGGGTGACTTGAATTGCTTTTGTGCTGGAGCTTTAGGAAAATAATTCTCAGGGATCGTGCAAGACAATTTTCGGGCACAAGCCGCTGAAATTCCTCCACAAGATGCCGGAAGATTTTCCTGAATAGCCGCAACAATCGTGACTTGTCTCGAGTTTAAGCGAAATTATCTTCGCAGGCGCCCAGACGCTTTGCCAATTTGTCCAGTTCTCCGCAAGACAAAGTAAACCACCAGTGGGTTCTAAACTGCTTTCGATTACAGTGTCGGTCTATACCACCCCTAAGGGGTTTGGTTAATTGAGGTAAGCAGCCGCCACTTTAAATAACAAGCTCGAGGCTTTGTCTTACTTATCCATAAAGTCTTTGTATTTTCGGGACTAAACAGCAACAAAAATTTATTTATTAAATACAGGGTTTTATTAATTAGTGTTCGAAAAAAACTTAATTTTGCTTAGAAAAGTGATTGAGAGAAATATGCGTAACAGAAATTCAAATTAATTCCTGATTCTTAACCATTTTGAGTTAACTAAATTTATCAATTCCAACATATTTTGGTAAAAATTTACATTATTAAGGCAATATTTTAGAACCACCATAGAGATTAAATGGACGTAAAATTAGTAAACACACACTGACTCTAAGATAACTTATTCTTCATATGTATTCTTTTATTGTCTGTATAATTTCACTTCTTCCCTGCTCTTTCTCACTTTGGTAATAAATATTTGTTAAATTATGTAAAAAATACATAAAGGTAGTTTATTTTCCTCATATATAATGGGAATATGGGTAAGTTTCTCTTACAAAGTCCTCTTAAACTAGGATAAACTTCATATGTTCAGTCATAATCATATTTATCAGCTAAAACACTATTTGTGCGCATTATTTTCCTTTTGGGGATTACTATGCACCTAATCCTCTCCTTTCACAAGAGGAGGCAAATACTTGCAGGAAAATCAGATCTTATCTCTTTGCTAATATCTGTAATAAAATAAAAACTTAACACTAGACACAACGACTGAAAAGTAATTTGATTTCTCATAGTGTTAAATTTTCCGAGCTCCTGTAGATGGAGATATAAGTGCTTCGGATCCATTAAAATTACTTCTAGTTGCTAATGGTTTAAAAATAAACAAAATCAGTAAAGGCAAAAAACATATATAACAGCAATGAAAGCAATGCTTTCCACCCACCACCAAACGTTCTTTAACGCTACCTTCATGGTTAGGCCTTTTACATGAATGAACGAACTGGAAGATTCATTGGAATCAGAACTTAGGACTACTTGCATTACTGTCCGTTAGAATATCAATATTCAGAGGGTCGTGATTGCAATCTCAAAAACTCAGATTACAATATAAGACTTTGATGAGATTATATCACTAAAACATTTTAAATTAAAAATTTATTTAAAAAAATTAATTTTGAAAATTCAACAAATATTTCGCTTTTCTTAAGAGTATACTATTAAAAATGTAAAATTTAGTTTATAAGTATTTCTCCTGCCTTCCTAGAGTGCCTTCATGGTGTGGTGGTTCTGCTCGCTGCTTCCAGAGGTCCGTGGTTCGATTCCCGGCGAAGACGATTGCTCGTTTTCATCTTGCCAGCTTCCAAAAATATCCTAATGTCTCTATAAGTTAATAAAATCAAAAACGATTAAAATATGAAAGACCTATAGAAGCATTTTACTTCTCTTTTTAAATAAAATAACAATTATCGATGCGAAATTTTAAATTTAGAATTTTTCTGTTGAATACAAATAAAGTTCTTCTCGAAAAGAATTTGTTTTAAAAACCTTGATGTTTGTTTCTTCATTTTGTTTTTGAACGCAGAATAGTAAGCTATCAAAATGTTATAAAAGTATGTTTTTATTTGGGCAAAATTTAAAAAAAAAGAAATATGTATAAAGTTTGAAATTTATTTATAACTACAAACCTTCATCATTAGATATTTAACGCAGAGAATAATGTGCATAAGATATAACACAATTACGAATATCACAATCAAACTATTACTTTTTTCTAATGCTCATAGTACAAGTTGCAAATTGATGCATATTCATTTTTCTTAGTGAGTATAGGAAATTATCTATTTGAAATTAGTTTAATTAAGTGCTAAGTGTAAAAGTTTAGAATATTCAATTCAGTTTGCCTTTCAAATCAATGCAATAAAAAATTTCATGATTTAAGTGTGTAGTATTTTCGAAATAATAGAAACGAATAAGAACAGTATTTATTTCAGGCGTTTAAGTGAATAATAAGGCCTTGAGAACAGGTACAAGAATATGAGAAAATCATATGAAAATATACATATAAAAATTCAAAAGCCTGAGCTTTGTATTGAACGCAATAAATCCGAAATTTAGATTACAATTGATAAAATTATAAAGTGAAAAATGAAAAGTTCTGAATTAGGATTTTAAAATTTTACTCGTAATTTGAGAAAATTTATCTATGGCTTAGCAGATTTTTAAAAGTGTGACGGCAATTCCGCATACAAAATGAAGGAGCGGATAGAAATTATTAATGAGTTTCCTAGTGGTGTTTTCCTCCTTTTTTCCTACGACTTTTACCGCTTCTCATTAAGTTCCTGCTAATTTAATCTGCTACTTTACCGCTTTAATCAAGATGGGAAAAATATGCTGCGTAAGCCTTTTCTGAAGAGACATTTTAACTGATAAATTGAGCACATTTAAAAGCTCACCAAAAGATACATTAATGCTATGTTTTTTAAAAGACTTGAATTTCAAGAATACATCATATATTTTTCAAGAATATATTTTATAAATTATAGGTGAAAACATCATAAAGTGAACAAAACGAAGGAAAAATATTATCAGCGTATAAAATATCAGGATAGAAAGCAAGGCAACCACAAAGCTTTAAATCACGTCCATATAAAGAAAGCATCGTTCTATGTAAAATATAGGTTGGAGTGAGGACATTCGAAATTTTCAAAACACCGTCATGTAAAATATACTAGAGATATAAATACTAAACAAGATATTTCGAAAACCTTTGATTTCTTAATAATGTAACCAACACTAATTCAGATAGTAAAGAAGATACAATTTATTTAGTGTAACATTATTATTTATAACTATTTTAATTTTGAGAAGAGCACAAGTGCTTTAAGTCAAACAAATAATTATGAGTCATTTTAATAATTAAATGACTCATAATTATTTGTTTGACTTAAAGTTAAATGAGCTAAAAACAAATTAAATGAAACATCAAATGATTTCTAAATGGTAATGAAATGCTGTTAAAGCAAACATTCAGGTTCCTTCTTTATCTCAGACCATTATTTCTTCAAGAGCGTTTATGCCCTTGGTAGGAATATTTCCGTGGCTATTAGCTTTTTGAGATCACAGAAAAAATACTTGAAAGCTTCATAATATTTGCTTAAGAAAAGGCGAATAACAATTTTTTAACATTTCACTTCTTTTATATAAGAATCTCTTACTCTACTAAATTGCTCTCTAATTATTTTACACATAAATAAACGCAAACTGAAATTGCTCTGTAATTATTTTATACATGGATAAACTCAAAGCTCATATTTGAGGTAATATTTGAATTTGGGGCTTTATATTTGAGTCTGGAACCCAAGGCCTTCATAAGGTAAGGATACAACCCCATCACATTCTTGATGAGAGACTTTAGGAACTCATTCCCTGCAAACTCAAAAAAAAAAAAAAACTGAACTTTGTCTTGAGCAATTAATATCGTAAATGATAAGCATTTTTAATTTCTACTCTAATTAAATTTTTGCATTTAAACATATTTGTCATTTTCCTTTAATCTCTGTTTTGTTTCATTGACTACAGTAAAAGCATAAAAGTTAATTGCCTAAGGTAAAGTCCGTTTACTGGATTCTCTCCCCGGCATTTTATCTCTAATAGATAATGATGAACAAATAATCCATTAATAATTATGCTATCTTTCGAGCTTCTTCAACTCAAAGTTATACCTAATTATCTTAATATCTATTTATATTTGGAGTTTTTTAAAGTAGAAAAAGATTTTGTCCTCCCACTGGTTATTAATTCCTATCTTTATAACTATCGTTACTTGACTATGAAGCTTTAATTAAAATCGTTAATTAGAAAACAGGATAAAATTTTTATTTAATTATGAAACTAATAAGAATAGGAAAAATTGTCGTCAAGTTTCGCCTATGAAATTTAGGGTCTTGCGGTCGGATGAAATTTGTTACTTGCTGTCTTCACGATTATTTTTCGAGCCAACAATTCGCTCCATCCGGAGATGCAGAAGCGCCGAACTTACCATTAAGGGCTACTTCGTGCCGAATATCCATTTGTCACTTGTCCATCGTCTGACCCATGCGGGTTGCCTAAATGACGGTCTCTGCTCTTTCGTCCTCTCTGAAAGCTAGTGTTTAGACCGCTAATACCACTGAGACCGGCATCTGCATCGCGCCAGAAACGTGGGAAAAAGAGTTTGCATCCATTTGGCGCCACTTGCATTATTTAGGAGGAGGATTTGCTCGAATTGGTGGGTTATTGTGGACCAAGGGCTTCTGATCAATATAGTTTTGGGGTCTAAAGTACTCGTAGACGTTTACTGCTTGAACAAAAATGGTTATTAAGGCATGAAAGATACTTTGCCACAGTATTTTGTTTTTAAGCTGTTGGTAAATACATGGTTTGTTTCTTAAGTATGCAGAGTGCAGTTTCTAAATAGTTCTTGAAAAACAAGTCCTTTAAAAAAAGTTTTAATTGAAATCTCGATAAATGGAATTCTTCGGTGGCCGATTATTTCTCATAGATCGCACAGGCTATAAAAATGTTTATAAATTTTGAAATTTCAAATTGAAATGTATTCCATCTAAAATCTGAACAGAGATTTCAACCATTGTTATCTATTCAGGTTATCAGGTTCTGTGTTCCTCCTTACTTGCTTAGGGAACATTAACTGTCCTGACTCGGAACAGGGAGCTTACTAAAGCTATGTTCAATAAATTTGGGAAGTAGACAATACACACAGGAAGGGTATACGAAACCCTTTATTTTTCTCTCTTTACAATGATTTCCGGACTTCGGAATACAGAGACCAACCACTTGTGGTCTGAACGTAAGAATATAAAAATATTAACTAAACTCTAACTAAACTAACTTTGGATTAATCAAACAAGTGCCTAACTCCAAGATTGGCCGTATATTAACAAAAAGCCGTATGTAGTACAGAGAACTGCTAACACTACGATACGTTTAAAATTATCACGAGGATTAAACCTCTGGCCTTGAAGGCAACCAGCAAACGAGTAAAACTACTATGGCAAGCCGCCTGCTTCTAATAACTCCTTCCTCTCTCTTGCTTGGCAAAAAGCCACAACTTAAGTACTTGGCTTAGCAAGACAAATTTGCATAAATAAGTTAAAAGTTTTTAATTCTGGCCGGAAGTAGAAAATAAGAAGTGATAGTAAAGATTTAAAATAAAATAAACGTTAGTAAAACTTAGGATCCTTACAAGGTAACTTCATCTAAATCTGAAATGTTTTTAAATTTGGGGACAGAGGAAATATTTAATTTTAAATAAGTAGGGTATTTTTTTCTTTACAAATTTTTTAATTGATTTATAAATTAATCTGTTTTTGCTTGATTTTGAATGACATTTGAAATCTCGTTAACAGAAGAATTGTATTGATTTATATCTTGAAAGACAATTAAATAAATTTTGAACTGATTCATAAATAAAACTGTTTTTTGCATGAATAAAATTTTAAATTTTTTAAAAGTATAGGCATCGCAATTGACGACTGAAGCAATTGAATCAATAGCGAATGAAGCAGTTGGCCATTAATATCTATTATGGAATTTCCACATTTTTTTTAAAGTTTGATGTGTGCAACATCAATATCACCTTCTAGTTTTACTAACATTTTCGACGCCAGTGCTTGCTTTCATTCCAACATTCTAATCGTAGGAGCTTGCCATCGTGGAAAATATAAATTCTCTCTGGTTACAAAATGAAATTAATAGATATTACATGTTAACAACAAATAGGTACTAGTATGATGCTTAGTACATAAGTACCTAATAACATGCTTAGTGAGATAAATGCTCCAGAATGAAAGAAAGCTTTTATCACTAATTAAAAGAAACGGAATCATCTTGGAGACAGAAAAAAAATGTCAAGGAAATGTGGAATTATTATGAATATCGATTTTGCCATAAAAGTTAGTTTTTCATTCAGGTAAAATATGGAAACATAACACAAAAAAGGCACCAAGTAGGATTGTCGCTCGTTAAAACGACTTTTAGCATCTACGGAAAAAGGAACTTATAACGAAAAACCATTAAAGCGAAAATGGAGTTATATTCCCTTTCATCACCTGGTGAATTTTTATGCCGGTTGTTGCAGTGGAATAATGAACATAACGCGTGATCGGTATCACGAGTGCCGAATATATAACGATTTCCAATTTCTTCCGTACTTTTATGCCGCCAAGTTAAACGAGTTTGATGTCTTCCGTATTTCTGAGGCCTTTCGTACTTCAACTGCTAAGATGCTCTTACTGAAGTGCATTTTTTTCTTATGGGGAATTCTTGTTTCCCAAATAGTCTCTTCGACGCTGTTTCCCCTTTTAATCCATCTCTTCTACTAAAACTTTTCTAATGAAACATAGGTAATAGTAGGTCACAAACAATAGTTATCATAGCTACAAAATTGAATGCAACGGGTTTACTCTAATGTGTTTTTGGAATAGATGACTTTGCAGCCGGAATAACACATATCTTTGGCGCTCTTAAATTTTGCTGCTGCTGCTCAACATCTTTCCGATGTGTCAGACGTACATTAATCTCCAATTATAATAAGTTGTTCTTCATGGTTTCCAAATCTTAAATTCCTGATTTAAATAGGAATTTTACCTCTAATTTTTAAATCTAACTTACGATTTACTTTTGTTATTATTGTATTCGCTCTTTAAATTAACTAATTTTGGTTAGAATCCTTTTTCTCAATTATGTATTCAAATCAGAATTCGTCTAGAGTATCATGTCTAATTTCATTGTGTAATTAATTTCATAATATTTTTTGATTTTTCAGACCAATAGTTTTGTGTAATTTGCTAAATATGTGTAACTATTTAGCCAGTATATATAAAAAAAATAAATAAATTCCTGATATGTAAGTGGCTGAACAATTTTACATTGCAATTGCTATCGTCAAATGGAAATATTTTACTAAACTTCAATTGGATACATTTATTGTGAGCTTAAATCGCTTTCACTACTCTTAGAAGAAGCTGCGTATTATTAAAAGCTACCAATTATTAACTCAGAAAAGTATTGATCTGTTTTTACTTCCTTGTACGAAGTAAAAAGGAAGTATTGTAATCGCGAAAATTTTCGGGTATCATATTTCAATGAAAATATCGATTTTGACCGCTATCCAATGCAATTTAATGATGTTTTTGCTTGACATCCGCAAGTAAGAACAGAATAAAGGACTCTTCCTTCCCCCACAAAATTATAAAGCTGATTTAAAATGAATTCTAAAGAGAATTTTTCGGGGCGTCTGTGCGTACGTACTTATCTCGCACAACTCAAAAACGAGTAGCCTCAGAATGTTGAAATTTTGTATGTAGGACTGTTATAACATGTAGATGTTCACCTCGTATTTTGGTTGCAATCGGCAGCACCAAAAGTACATAAATAAATATATGTTTATATATATATATATACATCCACTCTGTTACTCGGCCCAGTGAGATCAGTTTCTTTATTCTTATATGCTTGTAAATTGTGCATTTTTTTTCTTTAAAAAATGATTGAATTATGCTGCTCTTATCTTTCAGTTAAGGTTTTGCCTTTAGTAAATCTGCATGCAATATTTGTGGAATTATCAACAATTTAAAAGTTGTTTAAGTGCAACTAAGCCTAATGAATTTTGCGACGGAGGATATGTTTGTTTACATTTTAAACTTGGCAAAATAGTGGATTTGTTGCCAATCTAAAGAAACTAAGCTTCGCAACAACAAAGATAACGCCTTCTTTTATTACTGCAAATTAAATCATGCTTAATCCATTCCGGAAATTATTCAAAGAAATAAGTGTTTCAGATTTACTTCGTAAATTTTAATATAGATATTTTGTGTTTTTATGTATTTTTGCCTTGTCGGGAAGTGAGAACTGAATTAATTGAATGAGAAATACTGAATCGTCTGTGAAAAACTGTTTCTTTTGTTGTTGTTGTTGTTCTTTGCTTAATTTCTTTTATACATCGTTTTAGATTTATTATAGTATTTGATTAGAACATGTGGCAACGATTAGATAATTATTCAAATGATATAAGTTTATATGCATTCTGAGTTATAATATGGAAGAAATGTAACGCTTTTAAGTGAACCTAACGCCAGAGTGTCGCTATGGTAAACAAATATAGTGAGTTTTAAAAAGTGCATTTATTCTATTGTGGTTTATGCGCTATCGACGATGTAGATTTAATTCAATCCAATAAGTTTAAATGAAATGGAAGAAAAAATGAGTATAATTTAACATTCCGTGCAAGGAAGTCATGTGCTGTACATATCAGATTTTTTATTTCAGAGAACATGAAATATTCCTTTGTTTGAAAGACTCCTTTTATAGATTCATTTATCTTTATTTATTCTTAATATAGCTAATTTCGTGTATTAATTGCTAAATACCAGGTTCATGCACCGCCTAGAGCTGTATTAAATCGTGGAACCCACTAGTAGCCGAGTGGGTAAGACCTTGGACACTGGTAATTCGATCAGGGTTCAAATCCCGATGAATGGGCTGGCTGCATGGAAGTTCACGTAAATGCGAACTATTTTTTCTTAGAAAGTCCTTCATGAAAGGATCCTTTCACTCAGACAGAGATCCCTTGTGTACTTTGCCATGATCAAAATAACCAGACCGGATGAAACGAAGCCAGTCGATCGATATCGAGCTATGATTTAGTCATGAGCTATGTTTCTACTATGGTATTTTTTAAGTCCAAAGAGGCTTTGTACTGAAAGACTTTTGTTTTCGTTTTGCGGTTTTGCGTTGAATCACTATAAATATCCGTTTCACTTTTCAAACTGTTGCCAACAAATGTTAGAGTCCTGCATTATATTTGAAGAAATTAAATAATGAAAAAGTTGCATAAATGTATGTATATTTCTCTCATTGTGATAAAGCAAAGGTACATACAGCCATCGAATTTTGAATGACGTAATCCCCCTGCGAATATGGGAAGCCCAAATTTGAGATTTGGAATTTGTTTTATTATCGATTTCATATTTTGTAGAGCTTTAACGAATTTTTAATCAACAAACTCAAGGATTTCAAAGCGAGCAATGGAACACTCTATGAGGAAAAAAAAAATCTTTTTTATCTCGAGCGCGCGAAACTATGTGTCGGAAATTCTAAAGATATGCTCATTTTAAAAATACTTTGCGGGATTGCTATTGAACTGAATTTTATGGTTTCAGTGCAAAGAACATGACATTTAATAAATAAAGGTAACACACAAAACGTTAAAAAAAGTCCTCCATGGACATATTTCCTTTCATATTTTGTAACACATAACGAATTTTTGACTAACAAACTCAACGATTTCAAAGCGAGCAATGGCAACACTGTACGAAAAAAAAAAAAAAAAAATATTATGTCTATGGCGGGAGACTAAAGACATGCCCATCCTAAAATTACATCGCGATCTTGCTATTGAATTTAATTTTATTGTTTAAGTGCAAAGAACATGATATTTAATAAATAAAGGTAACACACAAAACGACGCAGCAGCGGTAAATTGGATATATCTATGGAGGAACATAACTCATGTTTATGAAAAAACTTAGAGAGCCCTTATTTAGAAAAATACTTTCTGTTATCTCGAATTATTCGATTTACTTAAGTAAAAAGAGATTATAAGATAATGCATTGCAGGTTCATTTATGACAAAGGATAGATTATATGTTATAGGATAAAGCGAATTCTTATGGCAATCGCTGACTAAAATATTACATTATACTCAGAATAATAAAAGAGGACTTAATTTACTCTCGACAGAAAGTACACGGAGTACAGAAGATGCAAGAAAGACTTCATTGGTCGCACCCTTTCTTTAACTTATGTGTGAACTTTAAGTTCGCAATTGTAATGTTATCTTTCTTTGTTTTTCGCAGTCTCAGTTATAAGTATTCTTTATTCTGCATGTTTGTAATGTGCTTCGCATTAATGTGAACTTTAATGCGAAAACGACAAGCCTTTTCAGAAAAAAACCTTCTCTCTATGACAGAGTTAATAATCTAGTCTCATTACGGTTATTCTTTTACAAGAATAGATTGAACAGTATGTAACAAAGAAAACATGACCTGAGACAGTATATTAAGAGCCTTTTCTTCATCCACTACCTTTAGAGTGAAACTTTCTAAACATCAGTGTGTATGCTTCAATTTGGATACTTAAGAATTAATTGACGTCTGTTTCTTTTGGCTCTAGACGATTATGTTGTCAGGATCCGTGCCGTCCCAGTAGCAGTTAAAGAAAGCAAAAACTTAGTCGAGTAAACACTATTCTGTTGAAACTCAGAGTAAGAAAAAGATAAAAAACGAAGGGGGGACACTAAGAAGGTGTGTCTCATCAAGGTCTACCGAGAGCTACTGTTTGAACCTCCCACTCCGCCAAGAAGGACGTACAGTAGCGCCCTCTATCGTTCACAGGTGTGCACGCAGACCCTCTCTTGGCGGCAATGACAGTCATTTGGAGAGACCATTAGAAAAAGGACTCTTAGGCATCCTTTGATGGTTATTTCGCTGTCTTTTCTTGTTTATTTTCGTTGTCCTCCAAGTGCGGGTAATTCTTTTTTTTTCTCCTCTGGAAACATCTCTGACCTGCGGCTGATTGCATTCACGGCCATAGTTTCATTTAAGAGGGACTGTGTGTGTCTATCGATTGGAAATGTGACTTGTAACTGAAATTGATTTTAAGGCAACTAAACAAAGCTTTCCCATAAAGTAACGCAAGTTATACTGAGCAAAAATTCCGTACTTATTCAGTTGTTTGCGGGTTTTTTATGAAGAACCAATAACTCAATTGGGAAAGGGAATCTAATAAAGAGAAAACAAATATAATTTTATTTTTCCATCATGAATTTTGATATAACATTTTTTTTGCTTAATTCTACTGTGTTCATATCCAAGCATAATATATTATAATTGCGTCTCATCAAACTGAATAAGTAGCTGTACACCAAAAAATTAATGGAAATAATAAATATGCTAATATGATATTAATGAGACTATTATGTTTCAAAAGGATTGGGAAAAAATAACCATTTGAAGGGTTGATTTTATTTGTTTAATGGTATTTCAGTAACAAACTGTAAGTTTTTTTCAAACATATCCCTTTGTTATGCAGACGCACTGTCATAGAAACAAATCATAATGAGAAGGTTCTTTTTGTTTAATATTTGCCAAAAATAATCCCAAAACAAATGCTTAAATTGCTGCATTTAGTGTAATATAAAGTGCTATGTTTGCTTTTACTTTAAATACCCTCCTGAAAAACATACTAGGATTTGATGAGCAGCCAAATGTTTAAGAAAAAATTAAAATAATTTATTGCTAAATCATTAAATTTCACATTAAAAGAAAATAACTTTATTAGGCTTTTTTTAAAGTACAATAATTAGTCCTTCTATTCATAATTTTTACATAACATTTTCAGCATAAGTAATATGTGGACATTTATGTAAGATGGCTTATCGCGTAAAATTCCTTTAAAATGGGGAAAGTAACAACTGATAAATAAGGTTACCTTATATTCTGGCCGGATGCTGTGCCATATAACTCCTATATGATAATGCTCATCGCTCATTATGTTTTTTCCTCTCTTTTCATGAAGCAAATATGCTTAGCCTAAACATTAATGTAAATTAATTTGCAAAATATCGAGAATTATATCTAATACTAAGCATGCATTTATATATCACAGCAAAGGGGGCATAAAGAAAGAATCTCAGAAGAGGTTTGTTTATTGGTATGAAAGAAGGGATTGTCACATTAATAATAGTTAGATTTCTCTTGAAAGAAATGATAAAAATTAGCAGAACCCAATGCGTGCGAAAAACACTAATTTGAATATTACTTATAGCTCAATTTTTTTTTTGATTTGGCATTGACTTTATTAACGAGTATTAATGTTCAAATTATTAAGAGATATCAGAGTTTGTTTAATAGATATTAACAATAAAATAAAAGTGAAATGTTGACGGATTTTAGTAATTTGGTAAGAAATGATCGCATTTTCTCGTGTGGTCTCTTGTGGTGTAAGTAACAACTGAAGAGCCGAGTTTCAACTTCCAGAGAAGGCGCAGTTTGGGTTTTTCACTAGAAAATTCCTAACGGTCTTCACAAACTTATATTATTCCAATTGTTTTTGGAAACATTTTGAGGCTTAATAATATCAGTGACTTTGCTGTATGCAGAAGTTTCAGTAAAGAACTGACACAAAACGAACAGCTTTTTCTGCTACTCAGTAGTCACACATTCATATGTAAATAAGGAAGTGCTAAATGCAGTGGCCTGCTGAAAATTGCCGCCTGAAAATTAAATACTCCTGGTACAAGAGAATTCACCTGAGAATTGGTAAGTCAATGCTAATAAGAGCATTACGAACTGAGCTTATGTATACTTTTTCGAAATTTTTTGTTGAATTGATCGAGATCGTCAATTCTTAAATGATAAAAATGCAAAACTATTTTGTTAATTTCTTCTTTGACTGATTTAATATGCTAACAATATGAAACAACAATATGAAACAATATGAACTTTCGACAACAATATGAAAACTACCTTTTCGTACTTATACTTGAAATTTTTGATGTCAAATGAAATTGCTGATGCTGAATGAAATTACCCATGTCGTGGACGGTATCATGAACGTAGTTTACTGAACCAAATCTAAAGGGCTTAATTTAGAGCCATGAACTTGGAATACGATCCCCATTGAGAAATTCTCCTTAGGAGACACTGTAAAATGACAATAATTTTCCTTGCACAATCATCCACATACTTGGACATACCTTCTTATTTCGTATTTATTACATTACTAATTTTTTCCCTTTGTATTTGTTACTATACATTGCTCTTGCCTCGAGAGCTACTTTTGCTCGGAGGAGGAGCATTAGCCCTAAAGCGGTGCAATCCGTCTCTAATTATCGTAGCAAAGAGGAGGTTCCTAAGACGACCCAAATGACCATGGCCAGAAAAGTATACCCTACATATCCCCCTCGGAAAGAGAACCCCCTTCAAAAGCGAGTCCAGGTGGTGCTAAAGAGGACCAGTAATTTGGGTTTTGCAAAATATTATTTAAATAAAAATATGGCAGAAACAAAAAAGGCATTACTGGTCGTTTTGGTTTGTGGTTAATTGAAGATGAACGGCAACTTTTCTTTTTCTGTTTCATTTGGCCTCAGCTCTTTTTTCCAAGAGGCGCAGATCGCTCTGTGAATGCCTAACGAGATGAGAAAAATGCTTGAGCCAGGCTTCGTTTGTGACAGCTTAAAGATTGATGGCACGATTTGTCCGAATTGAGATTTTCGCCTATGATGTAAAATGCAGAATTCATAACTAAGCGTGAGCAGAAGAAAGTAGAGGTTAGTTGAGGGGAAATGAAAAGTATATACCTATTTCCATACGGAAAAAAGATTGATTCTACAATTTATGACGAACACTAATCAATCAAAGCTTTCTATAACCATGAAATCAGCGTCACTCCATGATTTGAATTCGCTCAACAAACAACATTTTCCACTTAAGATTATCTTACATTGCTGAATGAAAGGCAGAATGAAGGCTAAGTTTGCATTTGTAGCTTGCACTTGATAGCTTTGTTTTAACAAAAACAAATGCTTGTAATCCGTATACTTATATTGTTTATAAAATTATGATATATGCTTATATTATATAAATTATTGTGTATTTCTAATTTAGTTACATTATGCTAATTAAAATTGCAATAAAAGTGTACCATTTGGAATCGAAAAGAGAAGAAAAAGAAGGTATCTTTTTATATTTAGTACAAATATATATATCATGTTTCTGTACTGGGCAACCAAGTAAAAAACTTGTGGAAATTTGTTTTTTACCACATCTTATACTAATCAAAGAGGGTTCTCCAGAGAATGACTTAAGAAAGTTCAGGATTTGGATAAAATTATTATTTTGTTCACTTTGTAAATCCAAATTTGTCGGCAAATGAACTACAAAATTTGGTAATCTGTGAAGTTTCTATTAATTAAGAAGCTGAAAATTCAAATTTTGGATTTACATTCTGTGATTCCAACAATTATCAACCGATGCGATTACAGGAAGAGTGATGAAGGTGCCCTAATGGGGCGATTCCATATAGTGACTGGTAGCTGATTGGTTTGGGTTTGGGTTAGGTTGCGTATTCCTAACTTACGTATAGAACTAAAAACAAATTTATTTTAAATATACGAGACGCTCTATTAGTAATATAATAACGACAATTGGCAATCAATATTGAATGTATAGGTATGATAAGAATTGTAAGTTATTGTTCTGCATTTATTTGAGAATCCTGGTAGTGGCAAGAGTCTCTCTAGTCGAGAATTTAAACACATTCTGAGTTCTTGTTTAGTCTAAACGCGTTTGCAGACTAAATGAGTCACAACGTCTAATTTTTTACTTGTACCTTACCTCCTCTGATCCGTTAGTATTCAAAATGATATCAGAGGAGAAACAGGATCATTGGTCAGTTAGCCTCCCTGAAATTGAGAGGCTCTAGTGGCAAACACAGCTCAGATTGCTAAAAACCCCTTGACACTGTCCGTAAAGTTATGATTCTTGTAATGTCAAGTGATGACGTAACTGGACGAATTATTGCTTTTGCAATGTCAGAGTCCGTCGTCTCACACCTCGACACAGCTCAAATACTGTGATTTGTGGGTGATCGAATACATGAATTTCTTATCTTTCTCTGGTCCGTCGCACAGGTATGAAAATTGCTGCGACTCTTCCTAGACTATCAGAACTCATGAAACATAAATCAATGCAGACTTAATATAATTTCAGACTGCAGAAGAAAAGGTTGTAAATTAATAAAAGCAATCTTTCCTATATTCTAATATCTAATTGCAACTTATTTAATAGACTTAACGTTTAATGAGTTCCTCAATAAATAATAGATCATATCATAATATTTGTAGCTCTTTTTCAGTGTGAAACGAAACAGAAATCTTTATTTTGCTGAACAGCAAACGAGAAAAATTTGCAAAATTTAATTACTTTTTTTTACTTAATTTTAATTAATAAAATATCATTATACTCTGACACATATTCTTTTCATCAAGGGAAAATGCTTTCTACTATATTGTTAATTTTTTATTTAATTTAAAATGGGGGAGATCAGGCGTTTAGTTTCAAGTCCTATATAAACTGTAATTAATATCATTGTTTTATTTTAACTGAAACAGAAATGGATTGTATGCTGAAATTTAAGTAAAGAAATAGAATAATTTCATTGTTTAATTTTAATTTTGTTGACAAAATACGTATTAAGCCTGTTTCCTGTTTTATTTATAGAAATAAACATATTTTGTTTTATTAGTTTAATCTTTGTTGATATAAAATATGATTAAAGAAAAAAAAATTAATTCATTATAAATATTTGCAGTTCAATAAATAGTGTATATTTTGCTCATTTAAAGGGACAATCAATCCTGTTTTTCAAATATTCGGCAGTCTGAGGTCCCATCCGGACGACTGATTTCGGATCATGAATCCTAAAAAGTAAATCAAATAAGGCAGGCCTTCACACTCTGGCAAGTATCGTCGTATGACATCTGTCAACAAAAAATATACGGAACTAAAAATTTATACAGAATTTTAAATAGTAGACAAGTCATCAAAAAAAAAAAAAAAAAAAAAAAAAAAAAAAAAAAAAAAAAACAGATAGTTGCCTAATACATGAATGAGCTTTACAGAAATAAATCAATTCCTAAAGATTGTCAATTTTAATTTATTGTCAAACTTTAAACCACATTCGCCTGTTAACAAGGCAATGATTTTAAGGTTTGGATGAATTCAAATTTCATTAATGTCTTAAATTACATTGTTTCTACAAATGAAGATTTGAAACATATACTTTAAATTGACATTCATCAAACATTAAAAGGGCTTAGAAACCGGCATTAGAAAACTCATGCTGTCTCTTGCAGTTATTGTGTATGATTTTTTTAAGATTTTATTCCTGACATCGGGAGTAATTCCGATTACACAAAAGTGTTTTGTATGTTTGTCTAATATGACGGTCGAAAATATTTTTCTCAACTAAGTATTTGCAATGAGATTCTATAAAAATTTAGATTTCACGTATTTTTTACTAAGAGATGTTATGTAACCAAATTATCTTAGTATGCAAGCGTTTTCGTTTCATGACAGGCATTTTAGATATATTTAGTTGCTTAGTATTTTGCCAAATGCATTGGATTTTAAGATTAATTTTGGATGTGCATTCAACTGATGATGGGGTAGATGATGGTCTTTGCAAGCCGTGTTAGGAAATTTGTTACAGCATTATTATACAACATTGGAAAAGAAATCCACGCTCTTCATCGAAATGTGCTAAATTCTGTTTATGTTAATATTGATGGTAAAAACAGATTAAATTCTTCCCATAATTAACATACTCACCGGTGTCTCTTGTATTACTCCTAGAATTGTTCATTCAAGATTATTTTGATTGTGAGAGTCAAATTTCTCATGCAAATAATGTCTGCAAATCATTTCGAAATTCATACCTAATCCACATAAAATTCGATAACGGAAATTTAGAACTGATCGGAATTTTTTTTGTATCAAATAATTTTATTAAATCCCAGCACTATATTGTTATTGATTGTGATCTTTCTATGACATTGTCTTATATAGTTGACACTAATCCTCCTAAAAATACTTACTAATACAAATGAACTACCATTGTTGAAAGGGATTCTGGCTCTTGAACTGTGTTTTAACTCACCCATCACTACTAACAAAAGAAATATTTTTTTATCAGTATCATTTTACTAATTTCTCAATGTTTATTTTTATTCTTTTTTTCGGTTTCTTTCATGAGATTGGGAATAAGCCGCTTTCCATGATAGGTTTTCTTATGCTTTTGAGAAAGTTTAATTGGGCGTTTCAAAACTTTAATTAGGATCAAAGAAGGGTGTGGTCTCTAATCCTTTGAGAGATCAGATTTACGCATAACTGCACCCAAAGTACAATGTTTTCCTGCTTACTTGATAAGGTCATGTATGTGTAAAACATGAATACGTTTAACGTGTTCAATTTTCATTACAGAAGTTATCAGTTTGCTGCACAAATAGTATCGTTTGTCATTACAAAACTACCTCAAATTGTTATAATAAGACTTAATTCACATTTATTTTGATTCTTTGTTTTTTGTTCTGGCTTTCAAATGGTACATTTACGTTTAGATGAATACATCTTTTTAATGCTCTAAGTATGCATATTGTGAAATCAAATTGTAATGCATATATGAAAACAATATAAAGTATGTTATAAAAGTGCCACAAAATTTTCATAAATTTCTCCGTATCTCAGTAAGCATATCCTTTTCATTTTATCTGCAATGACGTAATTCAAAAAGATTTGAAAGCAGCTAAAATTAATAACTTAATAGCTTTTAAAAATAATAAATAATAGTAAATGGCGCAATCCAGAAATGTAATCATTACATTTCTGGATTAGAAATATAATGATGTGTGTAATTATAGCATAATTCATTATGTAATAATGACGTCATTCCATCATCGAGTACCAGTTTTGTGGGCAGAAACCTAATGAGAAGTTACCGCATATTAAAATGAAACTTTCGGTTCTAGTTTTGCAACCTGGAAAAGTTAGAAAATATTGTGAAAAATATTTGTCACGGGGATTTTCATTCATAATCATTGAGAATGCCTCTAGACCTGAATGTGTTGCGTGTGGAGAAGTGCGTCTAGCGGTCTGACATTTTTTAAACATTTGCTCGAAAATAGAAATAACTGCAATATAGTTACATACTTATTTTCCGGTTGTACAAATGAAGATACTGTTGAAGCCTCCTATCACATCATTTACCGCATCCCCCAAAATGGTAAAAATGACATGGTTGAGGAAAATTTTACTTTACCTAGTATTAAAGCCTCTCTTTGTTATGTTCATAAAATTAATGCTATTCCTTTCTCCAATGCCAGAGCCACTCAAAGAAATTTCTGATAATCTGAAGGAAACCATGGCAAAAGAAATCAATAACAGTAAATATTTTTCCATTCAAGTTGATGAGAGTTCTGATGCAGCACAATTTGCTGTTTTGATTTATTGTGAAATACTGGAAAAGAAATGAATTTCCTTTCAATTATTTCGAGTAAAAATGGTTGAGAACAATAATGCATGAAACGTTTTGCATTGTCATCATTTTTCTTTGAATGTACGACAGGTGCAGGTATTTTTGATGCCATTGATTCCAACTTTACCAAAAAGGAAATTAAATGGCCAAAGGGGTGTGGTTTATGTCTTGACGGTGGCAAGTCTACGTCAGGTTGTTATTCAGGTCTCCTCAGATATGTCAGAGCAGTAACCCCCCTTGGTAAAGTGGATACATTATTTCCATGGACAAGCCCTAGAAACCATTTCCTACTGGTATGAAAGACGTTTTCGGTGATCCTGTAAAAGTGATCAGTTTCGTCAAATTGCACCCACGAATTCAAGACTATTCTCATTATATCAAGAAATGAGCAACATTCACAAAACCCTACACCTTCATACTGAGGTTCAATGGCTGTTCAATACTGAGGTAAAGTTCTTGAAGTCGAAGTGTTCTTTTAGAACCACCCTTTTCGATTTTCATTTAAATTTGATGATCATGAATGGCTTCGAGTCCTTGCATACGTGTCCGATATTTTCATGAAATTAAACTAGCTAAATTTATGCCTTCATAAGAGCACAGTAACTATGTCACCGACAAAATAGAATCTTTCGTTAAAAATGCAGAATTTTGGAAGTTAGGTATTGAGAACAATCAATCTGAAGTTTTTGAAACACTGTTTTCTAAAACGGATCTTCACGTATTAAAAAAAAATTGAAACAAATTTTACAACGTCTGAGTTGATTAAAGACAGATTGTTGAAAAATATTTCCCAAATGTGGAACAGTGCATCTTCATCAGTCCGTAAATTAAGTTGATTGAACTGAAAGCGGAGTCTTCACTAAGGTAGAATTTTAAAAGAAACCCCTCGTCTCTTTCTGGACCCTGAACTAGTCAATGAGCAATCACTATTTTGTTACGTTCACAAGCATCATATTAGTGTAGAGGGCATTCCCTTTCTAAACTTACTTAAAAATATGTAAGGAACAGATTTTCTGGCATAAATTCAGACTTGAGACTCTTTTTTTATCACCTTCCGATTCGGATTTTAAATTACTAAGTGCTGCCAAACAGCCTCAAGGTTCCCACCAAATGTGCTTATACTAATTTTAAAATTTAATTAAATGTGTATAATTAGGAATGTACACCATTTTTGCATAATTTATAAAAATAGAGTGTCTCTCTCTTCATTATAGTCGTATTAATGTATCTGTATATGTAGGTGTTAGTAATTACTCATAATGAGAGTGGGGTTTGATACATGGAGAAGTGATGATAGATCAAGGCGTACACGAGCAAAAAATGGTTGAGAAACGCTGGTATCAGGAATAAAAATACCAAACGGGTGAGCACTATGATATCTATAAGTAAATGTTTGACAGTATTTGAGTGGTTGGAGAAGATTTTAAACTTATCCTAATATCAGAGCAAATTTTTCAAAGAAACGCAGCCTCTTTTATCAAGTCCTTTTTCTGGAAAGAAATCTGTAGCTCAATTCTGATTTTTTTCCTTTTAGTCTGTGCATATGTGGTGAAAACAAACATAAACACAAGGGGTTTAAATTTAACGAAAATGAGGCACGTACTGTTTAAAGAGTCATTGATAAAATTTCGAAACTATGGACTTCTACTAAAATACAAGCAGTTAAATTCATTCAAAGAAGCTAAAAATGATAAGATGAGCTTGGGCATTGCTTGATTATTAGAGTTCCGTATGATATTTCTATATTTAGGCAATGCATGTAAATTTTTTCATGGTCTGAAAACATAACAAGTGTAAAAGGAACTAAGAGAAAGCATGTAAAGTGGTATGTGAGAAAAATCCGAAACTGGGAAATCAAAATCAAACGATAGAAGCAAAAGGAAAATCAAAAGGAATACTAACATATTGATAGCAATTTCTTACCATAAAGTAATCAATGAAAGACATTCTTTCAAGATCTAAAAGAAATGACGTGAATATTGCATAGAGAAATTGAAGGGAGGATGAAGACTGGAAGGTATATCAGAATGGAATTTTGGAAGTCTTTTTTGCTCAATTCGCTGAAATGAATTCTTACTTGAAAATATAACGTCGTATAGCATTAAATAACTTAAATAAAAATATACATGAATATGGATGATATATATCAATCTTAGTGCTCTGTCTTGTTTGTCAATGACATTTAATTAACATATCAGGAGAACATATATAATTTAAAGATCTACACTGAATGTAATTCATTAGGCGAGAAATTGCAAAATTATCCCTGCAGCACTACGGAAAATTTTATTGCCAACTTTGTTTTCTGTTATCGGTATGTATTTACATTAGCATGCGAATGAGTGAATAATAATTTATATTTTTGCTCATCAGCAATTAGATAAGATAATGAACTCTCGTGATCCATATCAATGAGCATTACTGTAAAATAAATATTCGGTATTTGGGCATCCTCATGACAAGAGCTATAATTTTATGAAATGTATTGGTCAGACACCTTATACTTGAAGTAGCTTTAGAATATATTAATTTAAAAGCATAATTACCAAGGGATTTTAATAACAAAAGTTGTTTTTATAAGACATAATTTCTGCGTATGGTTATGTTTATCTTTTATTTATAATTAATATAAAATGCTAAAAAATAATAGAAAATAAAAAATAATAAAACAAAGAAAGAAATAATACATGCTAAAGTAATATTTTAGAAATTTATTCAAAAATATGCAGGGCATGAGTAATTTTCCTGTTAGTTCTGCATTTTAAACAACGTTTATGAAATATTTATTAAAAACAAGCACTTAATTTTTAATCATTGAGAATCCGAAAAAGGAGTTATGCTTAAATTTTCTGTGTAGAAGGAAACATACAAATCGCAATAAATTCTACACATTGCTTCAGTATACAGAAAGTTCAGGCAAGAAGCTGAATTTATAAAGTTAGATTTATAAATATTTAAGTGAATTCCTACTGACCTCTGTTATGTTTAATTCATCTAGTCTTTTTATGGATTACAGTGAGATAGTTAAATTACTTTCGTACTTATTTTTAGCAATATTACTTATTTTTAGCAAAACAACAATTCATTAGATTTTTCAAGGGGAAAAAATTAATGTTCTGGCATTTGAACTAACATCAATACCGCAAATATTCTTGGAAAAAAATGTACCTAAAAGAATGGAAATAAAATTACAGACGTACAAAAATTGTAAGTTCGCAAATATTTAATTTTCTGTGCTTAATTAATAAAGAATAGAATACATTGTGCATTAAAAATAAAGTAATATATTTCTAAGAATGGAAGCAAATCATCCAAACAAACAAAAATAATTTCGTCCAAGAATATCGAACTCAGGCCCATTTACTGCATTGCGCTATAGAGAGTAGTGCCCTTTGATGCTTGGGTTTGGCCACCACTAATCGTTACCTACTATTTCGTCACAGACGTGTATTCATAAGTAATACATTTTTTACTCATTTAACAGTAATAGTAACAACAGTAGTAGGAGTAATAACCCACAATATATTTCACTGCTTTTAATTATATTGTGCAATATATCCTAAATTAATTTCACTTGTACTTTAATTTATTATTCCATACATTTACAAACGATTAACTACCATATCGAGATCATAAAAGAAGCATGCGTCATTGTAAGAATGTGCGTGTTGATAGCAAAGAATACATTTATTAATGGATCTTTCTAAACATTCAATACGTACATTTCCTTTTCCCAAATTGAATTTTCAATTCTTAATTATTTAGCAATAAGATACTTTTATGCGATAGGATTAACATTGGTCAGTATCTAGTAAAAGTAGCCTTCCAAAACGGTATCATTAACTTTCGTCACGCGGAATATTTGCGGGGGGATGAAAGAGCTTCTTTTTACAGAAGTAATATAGACTATCTAGAATCGTGCTAATAATTTGCTCGCGAAGCTTTCGTTCTCTATTATGTGTAGACCATTTCACCGACCTTCTGTGTTATAATACTGTCGTTAAAACTTTTTTCTTAGTCGTTTTCAGTGCAGTTGGTAAAAGATACATTAAGTTTCGTTGTGTAGATAAGAGCAGAAAGGGGTTCTTACAAAATATATATATGATTGTTTATGAATGATTACTGTGCGCCTTGTTATTAAATTCTGTGATTAAAAAAGTTCGAAGCTACTGCTATTTGAAACGTCATCAGTACTGTATGTATGCAATGAAAAAATAATGTACCAAAAGGTATAAAACATATAGAAATATATATATATCTATATTTGCATATAGAACGATAAAATAAGTTTTTAAAATTATGTTAAAAAATTTTCTTTGAAAAACTGAATTAGGTTACTTATACGAAAGATCTGAAACGCACTTTTGATGCCTATCGTATACAAATCCCTAGCATTCGACGACTGAATTAGGCAGTCGCAGTAAGAATTAATTATTTTCGACTTTACTTCCTTAATTAAAAATTTATAAATTTTTTTCTTAAAACTATATCTTATTGCATATTTAAACATTAATTTTATATACTTTTTAAATACCCAATCGCTTTACAGACTTCATAAAAGAAGTGTACCATATTAGAGAATAGTGGAAAATGACGTCATAAAAGAAGTGTACTTATTTCTGCTCATGGAGTGCAAAAACAACAGTGTATTTAGTAACGAATCTTTTTAAATATTATATTTATGCACTACTTATTGACGTACAAAATTTTCAATCTAATTATTGTACAATATTTATGAACTATCATAAATATTTAACAATACCGATAAAATTTTCTTTTTGACAGTAACACTTTAACCTGATCTCATTGAATGGTAAAGAGAAAAAAAAAAAGATTTCTATTAAAAAATAACACATAAATGATGAATAGCGAGATCATGCCTTTAATTTGCAAAGAAGTTTTTTATCTCCACAGTGAACTCAGTCATTGTTATCATCCGTCCACTGAAACGTTCTTATACCCTCGTTTTTCAATGACTTATAGAAAGGAGATAAAAGGGAAAATTTGCAATCAAACATTTCTCTAATAATTTTGGATACTTAATATAAATTCATTTTTTAGGCAAATAACCGAAAGAAATTTTACAGTTTATTGGACTTCTTTAAATACATGTGCTTAAAATATGGACTTAAAATTATAGTACTTCTTTAAATACATGTGCTTTAAATGTCCAGTAACAAAAGATTGCAGAAGCCATTCCTAATATCGCGTCGGAGTGGCACTTGAACTACTGTAGAATACTGAGTGGCGACTGAAATAGGCTGTCGAATTCGAGAAAAATTCTATACAGTGTATTTGTATAATTCGTGTTAATTTAATGGTTTATCTGATTTTCACTTTTCAATTATTTTTAATTTATACATAAAATCTTGGACATTTTTTTGGATACAATTTGTTCAATAACAAAAGCTTAATTTTACTTCTTATCATTTGTTTAAAAATGCATTTCTGTTTGGAAAAAGTAAATGCAGAGATAACAGTTTTTCTCATCTTTTTAATAATGCAACCTGCCCATATTACCTAGAGTTTAGTCAAATATAGGCAATTGCAGAATTTGCTGCGGAGCTTCTTTATATACATAGCAATCAGAGTTAGAGGTTTGTTCATACACCATTAGAAAGATCATACTCTAAAGTTTAAATAAATTTCAGAGAAATGGAAAGTGTTTTAGTATAGTATATTTTCAATTAAGTGTTTTGGTGGGCATATTTTTCAAGTTTACCCTATATGTAAATTTGTTCAATGGATGTAAAAATAAAGAATAAAATCTGCATTTACTAGCTACTGTTTATATTATTGCACGAGATATTTCGATAAATTGTTTCTAATTTTTCAAAAATGGATGTGTTTTAATTTACATTTCCTTTCTCGGACAAAACTTCACAATATTGCAGTTTAAAAGAATTATTGAGTCTATTGAACAGTAATTTGAATTAGTTGATTGAAATGAAGCATTTTCTTTAGAGTAATTTCACTTATTTTAATAAATGTATTTCTCTTCTCATAAATTTCTATTGTACTCATAATGCATTTTAATTATCAGTTTGAAATGTTTGAAGAAAGCTTTTTCCAAAAACAACTTTTAAATTTAAATCATACAAGCAAAAAATTCTTCTATAAACTACTTTTTAAATTTTCTGATTTTAATATCATAATTTGCGTATTTGAACGTGTATAACATCAGACGAAAGAAAACATCATGAAGCAATGATGTTCATGGATTTGAAAGACCATAATTCCATACATCAGATTCATCTTATTTCAAGTATTCTATTTTTAAATATTTACATTCATTCGTATATTTATGTATATCGCATGACCAAAATATGAAACTTCTAGAGACAACACTAGAAATAAAAGGGGTTTCTCATATCAGTGTTGGAAATAATTGTATATAAGCACTTATTTGCGCATTCATTTTTCTCAACTGCTTCCGTGAAACAGTCTTATATATAAGTTAGGATTTTTTTCATCGAAGTATTGAAACAGTGCAAACAGCGATGCAGATCGTGGCTGCTTTTAATAGGCGTTATCATAACAATTATGAAATAGACTGTGGAACAAACTTTAATCGTGCCATTTTCTTGATAAAAGAGAGGAATATCGTAGATTTAGAGCAGCATTATTTAGTCAAAGGCAAAATAAGAATCTTTGAAAAACAAGTTGTAAGGATCCTAAGTTTTACTAAAGTTTATTTTATTTTAAAACTGTACTATCCCTTCTTATTTTCTACTTCCAGCCAGAATTAAATGCTTTAACTTGTTTATGCAAATTGTATTGCTAACGCCCAAGTATTTAAGTTGTGGCTTTTTGCCAAGAGTTAGGGAGAGAGAAGGAGTTTTAGGAAGTAAGCCGCTTGCCACTGCAGTTTTACGAGTCTTCACTCAGTTGCTGGTTGCCTTTAAGGCCAGAAGTTTAGCCCTCTTGATATTTGAAAACGTATTGTAGTTTCATCAGCTCGGCGTACTATATGCGTACCCTTTTAAATAAAGGCCAGCCTTAGTGCTAAGCATTTGTATACTAATTCAAAGTTAGCTTTTAGTTAGAGTTTTAGTTAGTAGTTTTATATTCTTACGTTCAGACCACAAGTGGTTGGTCTCTGTATCCCGAAGTTCGAAAGTACCTGTAAAGTATTGAAAATAAAGGGTTTCGTAACCTTTCCTGCTTGTGTTGTCTACTCCACACATTCTTGAACATAGCTTGAGTAAGCTCCCTGTTCCTATTCAGGACACATCATGTTCCCAAAGGAAATCAAGAGAAACACAAGTCCTGACAAAGTTATTAAAAACTAAGCGAGCATTATCTCTTAGCTTCAGGCTAAATATAATGCTTTGAGTGTGATTATCGCAAACAATTAATATTAGTAGCTCCAACGAAAGGAAATTTATTTGTTATTCACTTCTTATCGATCATTTCTAACAATTACTTTTATACCCGGATGTCTGTTAGGTAATTTAGATAACTCGTTTACTGCTCTTCCGTCACGAGATCGTAGCAGTGAGAGTCTTGAGTTTCATGTTGAATTAATGAAACAGGACTGACAGTTAACTCTAGATATGTTGTGAAACATTATCAGTGACAACATTTTAATAATACTAATGATAAATACATGGAAAAGTTTCCTTCCCTAAACAAGTTAGAAAATGAGAATTAAGCACAAATTTATGATCAAATAAGAGCTTGGATTTTGAAACAACTATTCGTAAACTATATTTATCACTATAATAATCAGATTAACATAAGTAAACGTGAAATTGCGGGTGGAGGTCATGCTAGAAGGAAAAATCAATCATGTTTATTTGGGGAATTTTCAACACATAACCTCATTAAAAATCAAGATATTTCTTTTTTGTTGGAATTTTTTACAACATCTAATGATCGTTCATTTAAGAATAACTTACACATTACTTAATATTATGAGAAATTTCCTAATGGTTGAGAGTATTTATTAGAATTTTGTGTTTCATCAAAATGACGCATTTTAATTTAAATATAGTCAGATATTAATCCTTTCCGCATTGCTAATGTTGGTTTAAAAGCTGTGTCTCTTTTAAATTTCTAAATGTCACTGAATTATCCTTTTCGAGTTAACATTTTTTTCCTTCGCCTCGAAGTTTTCTCATATCGGATAGATAGTATTTTAATTTTCGTTGTTAAAGAGTATTTAAATAATATAAGTGATAATTAACTGAATTAATGACAAGATCAGTAACTAAAATATATGTAAATATGCTAATGAAAAATCACTTACTTCAGACTTAAAACTCATTATATACGTGTGGAAAAATACACATATATTTAAAACATACAGATGCATATTTATGTCTCACGAAAATAATTCATTCAGGTCGCATAAACTACCGATTTCTCTTGAGTGATGAAAAACTCTATATGAATGCTCTACCTCCATTAGTTACATAATAACTTCATTTAACTGCACTAAATTTAGAGGTCGCAAGCTACTGAAGAATAGCGTGAATGCTACAAAGAAAAGAGTAAAACCATTTTTTAAAATTTATTTATTGTAAATAATTCTGTAACTATCTATTCATATCTATTAAGTATAATAACCTAATTAATTAAGCAGTACATAGTGACTTATTATGATACTGGGGTAAGTGCTTCAAGCATATTCTCTTCTATCTTGCAAAATTTGATGTGCAACTTATTTTTAGAAGCACAAGTATCCTATTCTTTGAGAAAGTTTGTTTTAAGACGAAATGAGAAAAACATTTTCTGCTTTCGTTTTAAGCAATATTTAAAGAAAATCAGCATTTGAATTGTGAAACTGCATGCAAGTTTAGGGGAGTTTCACATATAATTCCCTTAAAAAATTCACAATACTGATTGCGGGGGTGGTTAAGGAGAAAGAGATGAATCTGTCTAGTGTGCAGTATTTTAAGTCTGATCCCATCAGCCAAAGCAGATGACAGATCTTGAAATTAGACTTCAAGGAGGTAGAGAAACTATATACTTAAATTTATCTCCTGCAATGCATTCAAAACCTACGCCTCGTGACTCACATACATGTAGCTGCGAAATATTGTGACCGAATATTGCTCTGGAGGAAAAAATTGAGATAGAAAGGAACCTTCAAAGATAAACAATTTAAGAAACAAAGTAATACTAATTAGCTATGTATAATTATTAAAAATTAGTTAATATTAATATAAATAATACAATTAATTATAAATAAATATTCATTATTCTATAACATTATTCTATAAAAACCTTCAAAATTTTTGCAACGTGATAAAAGTCGCCTTATGCCCCACAGTTTCGGAACTACTGGCATATAAGAATGGCAATCTTCATACTTTGTTTCTGTTTACCTGGACTGTGTATTTATCATATTATTTTGACTTTTAGGGGTATTTCTAGTTATGCCTTATTTCTTAAGATTTAATTGTCTTGTGGAAGCTCTAAATTTTTTTTCTTTATATACTTCGTGCAATTATTATTCTAGTTTATGCAACTTTGTCTGTTGGGGGATTCTACAGGAATGTTTTACTTTCATAATGTGAGGATTTATACATTTGAATTAACCTAGACATTTTATAAATAAATGGCTCACATTTTTCCACAAATTACATCTTCATTCAGATAAGTGAACTAACAAAAATAAAATTAAAAAAAAAAAAAATGTTGCGGAAACTAATTAAATCTTTTGATAATGAAAGAAAATCTGAAAAATCTTGAGCTATTTGGAAGGCAGTTAAAAGAAAAAAAGAGCTGTGAAACGAATACTAACTCCGTACCAGAAATTATTACCGGTCTATTTTGGTTATAAAACAAAATCGAATTCTCTAACATATCTAACTTCATTAGTATACTTTATTTTTCTAGGTTAATGATTCAGAGCATAAAAATAAAATTCGAAAAGAGTTTTTTTTACTCCTCCCATTTCTTCTATCTATCCGTAGTTCATTTCTTAATTTTTATGAATAAAAGAACGTGATAGCGTTCCACCTTTTTTCTCACTTTCATTTTCTGTTCCTGGAAATTCTATTTCGTTTGCATGCAACAGCCACAGAGAATTCATTATTTCTGTTTACATTATCTTTCACTAGGAGTTTTGGGTGTTTTTCCTCTGCTTCTTTTTTTAATGCTATTCTTCTTATAAAGCGTGCCTGATTCAGATGATGTACAAACAAATAAATGTAATATACACAAACAAATCTTTTATTATTTTTTATCGTACTTTTAAATCGTACTTAAATGTTCGATATGTTAAATAATTCGATTTAAAACTCCACATGGTTGCCCTATATGTAAATTGAATGCGTGTTCTCGTCCTTAAAATGCTCTGTACGAAGGTATTCCTCCCATTAAGTGAGATAGACCTCTAATGCTTTATAATAATTTAAGCCATCCTTATAATTTTACCTTTCATTGAATATAAATACAGCATAAATGTCTTATCAGAAACAAATGGCTGTATTTAAAAAGTCAGAATAATGAGTTTGAGAATTGCATATGCAACTAAAAAAAATTATAACAATCTCTACCAGAAACTTAAATAAACTTCTATTACATAATAAGTAAAATTCAGTTCAAAAGTAAGTGCTTTATCTATTAACATTTTAAGGACTATACATTTTTGGATTAATCGAAATAAAAGTTTGATGGTTAACTATTACAATTAAATAATTATATTATATTTATTTGCTGAGAGTAAAATCGATTGTTATCGATTCAAATAAAACATTGAAAAGGAATTATATATAACTATTATGGAGTTATAACGTAATAATATTGATACAGTGGTTAGTACAAAGAATGAACGCATTTGAGCATTTGTTACAGAAATGAAATTATATTTATATCATAATAGAACTCCAAAGAGCCCCAGTTATCATTCTTTATAACTCAATTAAAATACGGAGGATAAAAAATCATTAAAATGATGAAATTTTAAAAGATATTTTTTGAAATCTGATATTTGATTTCTTTTCTTTCAGCACATTTAAACACTCGAGACAAATATCAAGGATTATAACTGAAAAAGGGAGGAGAAATATTTAATTATGACATATCACACTAGGGCTACTTGCAGAAGGACAGCAATGCCTTCGCGGAGGGCTTTCTAAGGAAAACTGACCCATATTCATGTTGCAAATGGGAAAGAACACAAAAATGCCCACTCAGCCAGTCCTTTTATCGGGATTCGAACATGGGTCAGTGGGTTAAGCAGTGTTCAGATCTTTTATCCTATCGGCACCAAAAATAAATGAAATAAAAAAGACAGATTATTTTGTTTACTCTTGTCTTTGACTTTTTTTCAGCCTCAGTGTTATACAAAAATTCGAAAATCCCACACTTTAAGACGTAATATTTCAGAATTTACTTTGCTTAATCCCAAGGTGTATAACAAAGGTACAAAATGCCCATAACTTAGCCTATTATTTCAATCCCAGTTTATGGATTACTTAAATAATAATAATAACAACAATCTGTGAACTTTAAATTACAGTTTATGAGTTTGCGTCTAAAATTTCAAAATAAATAAACAATTAAAAAATAAATAATTTAAAAATTTAAAAATAAAAAATATTAAAACGATAAGGTTAAACTGAATTTGCACCCCAACATTGACATGTAACTCAGTTAGTTAAACTATATCTAGTATAATTAGTATCTCAGATGTAATTAGTGATAATTAGTACCTCAAATGAAAGCTACTGAACATAAAAACTTTTACTTAAAGCGAGCTGTTCACAGTGGCAAAGCTAAATGGCAAGGGAAAAAATCGCAATGATATTCTTTCCCTTTAAATTTATGCTACGTAAAGGCTTTTTCACTTATTTATAATATTTCACTATTTAATAAAGAAAAGATTTAACACTTCATCACATAACTACCCATTTATTTCACCTAATCGCTGGCGTACTAGGTTCGCAACAAAGATTTCCTTCAAAGCAATATTTTGCCAGATTACGGAATCAAAAAATAAGTAAAGATCTTGAAGAATTTATCTTCTAAATTGCTTCTAAGCTTGGATGATTACGCATACCTATGTGAAATAGGCTCTTGTAATATATATATTTTTTTAAATCTTTTCGTACGATTGATGACAAAAGAAAGAGGGGTAACGTTTGTAACCTTTTTCTTACCTCCATGAACTGCGAAACCTTGAATACTGTTTCCTTGAATGTTCTAGATTTGGTTTTGGCTTAGTTGCTTATGGAAACAGGACCTAAACTACTTGAGATATAGGGCCTTTTATGAGGGATATGATATGGGATGTGGTACAATTTTTGGGCCGCAAGAAAGTGGGGGGGGGGGTGGCCCTAAGTTATAGCTTGTGCAGCTTAAACGTAAATCCGGCACTGTACGGAAAAGCACATTAGGGCTATATGCCTAAAAAGAGGGTTGCCTTCGTGGAGGTCTTGCTAAGTTGGATGCTCTAGATCTAAACTGCTTTCATGTTTGTTGACTACAGAGGCTGGGCAGCACCCGTTGATCAACAATGCATATAGGATGCTCACGAATTTTTGCTTTGGTACTGTATTTCTTTCAGCTGTTCCGAGCAGAAACATTGAGTTGTAAACGAATGTTTATATTTTTAATAGAGATTTTACTTAAAAGCAGTCCGTGTATTTGGCATGTGCTGTAATCCACCCGGGATACCAAAAAAGAACTTTAAGTATTTTTATTATATGTCGAATATACAACGTGACCTATGTTAAATTGTAAAATTACAATTAGTAATAAATTGTCAAAATTACAATTAGTGTTTAAACAGAATGTGTAGGAATTGAAATTTCTTCTGAGTACCAAGAAACATTTTCACATTTGTATCATTAGAGATTAGGTGCTATCAAATGGAAGATTTATTAAATATTAAGCAAGCAGAAGTTCTTCGAATGCTTATAATACTATACCTTATCATTAGAGCATTATTTACTTCTGTACCCCAGAAAAATAATTGGGATCTGGATAGAAACTCTAGAAAAATAAACATTGCACCAGAAACTTCTGCGAAGAAAAATCCATCGGAATATGGAAATTCGTCCTGCGGGCATCCGGGTTTGCCCAGGTATGGTCGCAGTCCATGTGCCCCGCCTCTCTACATGCACTCGTGGACTACAACATTTGCATAATGACTGCCGCTCGGTAACGCCCATAAATCGCAATTGCGTGCCGTTCGCCCTTTTCCGCTCCTCTTCACGCCGTTGCCAAATTCGCATCCGTCACAATTTTTCCCTTTTTTCCTGTCACAAGACGCAAGTTCTCAGCCTTATCATTATTATGATTTTTCAGAAGTTTCTGCTCACCGCAGTAGCCGGGGAACGTTTTGTAAAGCGACATTTCGGATGCGGTGTCCCAGATAATATTTCACGCAAGTATTTACATGCGAGGGAGGGTATGACGGTGGTAAGGATAGTCGATCAATCACTGGCTGAAACAAATTGCAAGACAGTTGAAAACAAATGAGAGCCTAACTGTCGAGATGACGATTTGAAGATTTTAACTGGAAATTACTGGGGGGAAAAAAGAGGGGGACGAAATTTTTGTGACGATCTCATTATTTGAAGGATTTTTCTGAGACTTGAAACTTACAATAAACTTCTTTATTTTAACTTTTTAACTGACATTAAGTCATTTCACATCCGCTTACGTGGACTTTTTCCAATGATGTGAATCTTAGAATTCACTTGTTTAATAAAGAAAAGATTTAACACTTCATCACATAACTACCCATTTATTTCACCTAATCGCTGGCGTACTAGGTTCGCAACAAAGATTTCCTTCAAAGCAATATTTTGCCAGATTACGGAATCAAAAAATAAGTAAAGATCTTGAAGAATTTATCTTCTAAATTGCTTCTAAGCTTGGATGATTACGCATACCTATGTGAAAGAGGCTCTTGTAATATATATATATTTTTAAATCTTTTCGTACGATTGATGACAAAAGAAAGGGGGTAACGTTTGTAACCTTTTTCTTACCTCCATGAACTGCGAAACCTTGAATACTGTTTCCTTGGATGTTCTAGATTTGGTTTTGGCTTAGTTGCTTATGGAAACAGGACCTAAACTACTTGAGATATAGGGCCTTTTATGAGGGATATGATATGGGATGTGGTACAATTTTTGGGCCGCAAGAAAGTGGGGGGGGGTGGCCCTAAGTTATAGCTTGTGCAGCTTAAACGTAAATCCGGCAGTGTACGGAAAAGCACATTAGGGCTATATGCCTAAAATGAGGGTTGCCTTCGTGGAGGTCTTGCTAAGTTGGATGCTCTAGATCTAAACTGCTTTCATGTTTGTTGACTACAGAGGCTGGGCAGCACCCGTTGATCAACAATGCATATAGGATGCTCACGAATTTTTGCTTTGGTACTGTATTTCTTTCAGCTGTTCCGAGCAGAAACATTGAGTTGTAAACGAATGTTTATATTTTTAATAGAGATTTTACTTAAAAGCAGTCCGTGTATTTGGCATGTGCTGTAATCCACCCGGGATACCAAAAAAGAACTTTAAGTATTTTTATTATATGTCGAATATACAGCGTGACCTATGTTAAATTGTAAAATTACAATTAGTAATAAATTGTCAAAATTACAATTAGTGTTTAAACAGAATGTGTAGGAATTGAAATTTCTTCTGAGTACCAAGAAACATTTTCACACTTGTATCATTAGAGATTAGCTGTTATCAAATGGAAGATTTATGAAATATTAAGCAAGCAGAAGTTCTTCGAATGCTTATAATACTATACCTTATCATTAGACTGGCTGAAACAAATTGCAAGACAGTTGAAAACAAATGAGAGCCTAACTGTCGAGATGACGATTTGAAGATTTTAAATGGAAATTACTGGGGGGAAAAAAGAGGGGGACGAAATTTTTGTGACGATCTCATTATTTGAAGGATTTTTCTGAGACTTGAAACTTACAATAAACTTCTTTATTTTAACTTTTTAACTGACATTAAGTATTTCACATCCGCTTACGTGGACTTTTTCCAATGATGTGAATCTTAGAATGAAGAGAATTTCGTTTTGCTCGTAAGTGCAAGAAATAATAAGGATTTAAATGTAAAATTATTTGTCTATTTATTAAACAGATTACTTTTCCATTTTGCAGGATCCTAAATATATATGTAACAAGGCTTCATGAGTTAGGTTTAAAGCCATAATTATAGAAATGCGAAGGATTTCTAAATATAACGCATTTCCATTAAATAAAATAGAAATATAAAAAAGATGCAAAATTTATTCATATAATAATGCAATGTAAAATGCCCTTTCTTGTATTTCTCTTGCTGTATGCATCAAAATTTGCATAAAGATACCCGCCTGCCAGAAGACGAGCGATTGCTAGTTTGGCCTCGACTGGATTTCTGGCAAACGAGCTGGTTGCACGGATGTTTTCATGGTTTTCTCCGTGTGTAATGAGCCAGTTCTCTTAGAATGTCTTCCACAAAGAAAATTCTTTCTCTTAGCCAGAGAACCCTCCTTTTAATTTTGTTATTTTCATAACGAGTATGAAACTTCCGAAAATATACGTGGGAAATCGCAGTAAAAGTTACATTTCGTTATTTATACGAAATGAATTTTGTTTTAAATTTAACATTACCAAAACATTAATATTTCGTCATTTAAAACGTATCAGTGATTGGAAGTATGACTAACGATTGCGAAAATAAAGGCCAGGTTAGGGGCACAGACGCCTGCAATAAAAAAGTGAGGTGCGCAATTAAATATTATAGTAGTCCCGTATACAAAATTTCGACAGCTAACCGTTTTTTGAGTTATGAGTGATATATGCGCACATACACACATGTCTGTAAGTACACAGACTTTACGAAAAGTACTTACGGACTTTACGAAAGAATCCCTTTTGAATCTATTTTAAATCCGTCTTGGAAAAAAGAGTCCTTTATAACCTTATAAGCGCGTTCAGTATAACCGCGTTCAGTATTATAAAGTAGTATAAATAACATATACATTTCAATTCAAATTTTGAATAACGTAGTCCTCCTCTCGAATGTAGGCATCTGGATGCCCAAATTTTGAATTTTGAAATTGTTTTATTATCTGTTTCATGTTTTGAAGCGAGCAATGGCAACACTGTACGGAACAAAATACTTTTTATCTCCAGCGCGCGAGACTGTGTACTATAGGAAGTTCTGAAGATATGCTTTTTTTAAACACTTTGTGATATTGCTGTTGAATTGAATTTTATGTGGTTTAAGTGCGAAAAAAAAGGATATTTAATAAAGAAAGGTAACACGCAAAACGTTAAAAAAATGTCCCTTTGAGCGTAATAAAAGCTTTCAAGGTTTTTTTTTTTTTTTTTTTTTTTTTTTTTTTTTTTTTTTTTTTAATGGTTAGTTTTTCCTCTTAATGATAAGTGAATAATAAAAATTCCTAAGTTCCAGTAAGCACAAATTAAAATGAGAATAATATTAATAATGCTTAGGAGATTATTAGTGAGCTAAAATATATATAGAATAACTGCAGGTAAACAAGAATAAAATTTTAAATAATTATGCTTAACGACCATGCCTTTTAAAATACGAATGATATTGAGGTGCATTTGAAATGAACCCAAATTTACATATAAAATTAAGACTAAACGCTTTATTGCTCTGAGTGGGTGCGGCTATAAATAAGTAAGAATGAGGTTGCCGCTGGGAACGTATTACTTTATCGAAAAATGTCTGTCAAAAAAGAAGAGTATTGAAAGAGTTTCTAGCTTGTAATTAAGAGATCATTTTAAGTACATTAGAACCCTTAAAGTCACAGAAAACGTTTGTCGAATAACAGAAACTCTTGCATATTTCTCTATAATATTTATTTGACAGTCAAAATAAATTTTCTCTAAAATATTTCGCAAACATTTCATAGCCTACCTAAGAATACTAATAGTATCAATAACAAATTAAAAGTAACTAACTAGAACAGATGAAAATACTGTTACTTTAATGGCATTTGATATGATCCATATGATAAAAAGTGCGAAAAACTGAAATTAATAAATTTATACATGATATAGTAATTTAAAATTCAGTTATGAGTAAAGAAGAGATAAGTGTTCAATAAAAATTCAATAAATGTGGTAAGTATTCATCAAAATAGATCAAAGGCTAAAAAAATTTTATTTGAATAACTTTTTCTAAAATTCCATATGTTTTTAAGTCTTTTAGAAATTTAATTTAATACTAAATACAGTAAAATCTTTATCATCTGGTAAGTATGTTTCTCCGTAAAATTCTGTATTTTGCAGATAACCATGAAGATTGAAATATTTGAACCATCAGAGTAATCATAAGATTATATATGAGAGTTGAACATGACTTCCACCATTTACTCTTCAACCTGGCAGTGATGCTTAAAAATTATGGTCGCGAATACGACTAAACAGTATGTTAAAAACAAATTACTGATAGGTAAAGAAAAGTTCTCGAGAATTTTTATTCTTTTATATAATAACAATTGTTTATTTTTATCTATTAATCAATTAATAAAATTCATCAGAGAATTATATGCAGGTAGATTCCAATAATTTAAAGTTGCAAAAACTTAATAACGATGTTAAAATTTTTAGAAGTACTAGAATAGAGAATGGGTTCAAGTCAGGAAACAGTGCTTCATTTCTAAGTTAAAAAATATGAAGACGTTACTACCGCCATCTATTAATAGTAAGTATTTATCTAATTAAATTAGAACAGCATTACCGTGTATTCATTTTAATTTTTAATCCTGGTTTCAAACTCCTCATAGTATTTCACTTCATCGCCATTCACTTCATCCGATTCAAATACTGTGACTAAGAAAACTTGATTAGAGAAATTTTAAGTAGAAACCAGGTGAAAAATAACAGACTATCTTTAGGCTTTGGCAACTAAGGACGGGTAAAAAATAATCTCACTTGAGACAAAGTGTGGAAAAGATATATTCCCAAATACGCTGAAAATGCGCCGACAAAATAGGAGATGGCACATTTCCGGCATTCATTTCCATAATTACTCGTCAACCATTGAATTACCCGAAATAGCTCCGTTATTATAAATCCAAGATGGTGACTGGAGATAGGCAGCTGTCGTAAGCAGCTGCCAAGATGCCATCTTTAGGACCTGGCGAGATCCTTATCTCAGAGAAAAGAAGGATAACTTACCACCTTGACACAGACACAGAGATGTCTGTGTAAACAATGCTCATTACTGCAAGCGAAACAAAGCATTTGATGTCAACGAACATGTTGCAGTACTCAGGTTGAATTCTAGTAAATCAACTGTTTCTTTTTCTCTCATCTTTTTTTTTTTTTTTTTTTTTTAGAATCCCAGTGGTAGATAATTTACGTTGTGTGTTGATTGTTATACATGAGACGAGTTTAGAGGTAATACGTAATCGCAGGTCGCTGAAGTGTCGACTTGCCTTCCTAATGACTTACATTAATACGAGTAACACAATGATAACAGAGATCTGACTACCGTCGATGATGAACTCTTTTTGCCATAACGAAGTTATAAATACGAATCAAATAATCATTACTTTAGTTAATCAAAGGACAAAGGGAGCATGATTCCGTTATTTTTTATGTAGTGATTCCCTCCTTGGGTAAATAGGAAATTAGAATGCATCATTCCGAAGTTATGTCCACGTAATACTGAGTTAGAATGAGGTAATAAGTATACAAGCGAAATTAATGATGTTGAAATAATATTTGATACTTGAGATGGGAAAAATAAAAAGAATACTTCCAAGAATAAAAGATTAATTGATTGAATAAACAAAAGAAACAAATAAAAAAAGTCTATGCTTATTCATGAACACATGGTTATTTTGTCTCATTGCACATTGCGTCTTAAAAGTATAAAAAGTAAATGATATTATGTGATACAAACTCTTTTCTCATGTTAAAAAAACAATTAGGAAAACATTAAAACTGACGGTAAAGAAACTCATGTAAAAAAAAATTCATGTAAATCAATTTAAAAAGAAAAAAAGAAAAAAAATTAACTAATTAAATCACCAAGAAGTTGATTAGATATGATTACGTTGATACATTTTATAGTAAATATCTTATAAAAAACGTCCATTAATGAATAAGTAAATTGTATTCTTATTTTTTAAAGTTAATTTCAGTTTTTCAAAGTTAATACAGCCAGCTTGCATTTTATTATTAAGTAAATAACTCTTAAATAATAAATTAAAAAATTATCTTCTAATATTCTTTTGCGAAGATAATTTAGCCTGCGTTTTTTCTAAAATTTACGTTTATTAACATTATGTGCAAACCGTTATATAAATAGTTAGAATTGAATTTTATGCCATCTGATGTTTTCGTAGTTTGATATCTAAAAACAAGCCATAGAATACTTCACGTTTAAGTTTTTTTTTTAAGTGAATACCTGTAGTAACTCGAATGTTAAATGTATTGTTGTCGTTATAGAAGACAGCGCTAAGTATAGAGGGCGCTAGGTATTTGTTATCAAACAAGCGAGTACAGCCTCTTCTTATTAATACAAATCTTAAAACAATATCCAAGGTGTATCCCCACCAGCCACAGCAGCTTTACGCCCACGCAAACCTCCGGAGGCCACCAAAGTATTTATAGGCTCACGAATCCAATCACGCCCGCCTACAATGGATTAAAACTCACTTTGTTTACATGATAAATATATCAAGTACGTGGTGAACCACGTACTTGATATATTTACCACATAAACATGGACTACATGGACATATGGAATACATGGTCAACCTTTCAAATACCTAATGAATAGTGAAAATATCAAGTACGAGCTCAATATATCAAGCACATCATCAAATATCAAGAACAGAATCAAATGCAATATTGATAATGTCGAGTTAGCATATACGGTGAAAATATCAAAAACATTGTAAACACATAAGTATACGGTGAACGTATCGAGTAAATAGTGAACATTTCAAGTACCAAATAAAAACTGCAAATAAAGGGTGAACATAACAAGTACATAGTGAACATATTAGATACCCGATGAACATTGCCGATGGAAGGGAATCATGTTAAATTCGTGATGAGCATATCGTAAAAAATTCTGAGCATGTCAAAAATACGATGCCCGTATTTAACATTAAAGACTGAACTAAAGTAACCACACTAAACTAAACAAAAAATTATCACATACCAAATGGTAACAGAATGCTAAATAAATAATAACATAACACTAATTAAATAATAACATAATACTTAAAAATAATAAATACTATAGCAATACTAAATGAAGTAAAAAATATACTGCCTCCCAGACGGGAGAGTGGTTAGGAGAGCCTACTGCGGTACCGAATGACCCGGGTTCGAATCTCGGAGAAGACATGGGTGTGTGTAAATGCATAGTGTCTTTGCGGCATGGGGGCACTCTGAATCTATGGCGAGCAGAAACGTCTACTTGAGGGATTAGCGGTAGGGAAAGAGGGGTGGAAGAACCTCGGACCTATTCCGTTCGCCTCCATCAAAACTTGGGGGCGAAACTGAGCGAAGTCGTACTGTCACCTTTATGGTGCTCAAGGCTCTTGTCAACGACGGGAGTAATCTTGCTCTCCTCGTGGGCTTGTTCTGATGTTACTGTCAATCAAGTGAGATAAGTCACAGCAACACAACAACAACAAACATATATTAGACATGCTTAAACGTAACGGCTGCATACTTATTTACATTGATGACAATGTAAATAAGTGTATAGTGAACCTGGTTATTATTTCTTATACTATTTAATTCATTCAGCTTTATTACATAATATTCATTGTTTTTTAATATTTTATTATTATTATTTATTTAGCATGCAAAGCTAGCATACCATTCACATAACACATAGCAGTTCCTTATTCTCAAGTCAGCACCTTAGTCTGTGTACAGGTGACATGGTCCGGACACCCGGGCTACTTACTAGGACTATTTGGGTATCCCCTGGAATCCGCAATTGTACAACGCAAGAAATCTTTGGCGCCCCAAGAGCGCGGAGTCGGGAGCTTAATAGAACATTTACTGATGTTGTACACCGAAATCTGAGCATTTTGCACTGATATTGGTATGTTTACAGAAAATCCAGTTTTACTGGATTTCTTTTTGAGTTCTCGAATATGGAAATAAAATATATTATTCAAGAATTTTAAAAATATCAGTGGCATTAAGCAAATTTTTAGAGTTTAAAAAAGAGTAAAGAGATGTCCGGTGGCCACCAAAAAGGAATTGATAATGAGCGAGTATTCGCAGTTTTCAGTCTCCAATTTTTTTCCCTTCTTTTGTGTAAAAGAAAAAAAAAACTTTCAGTAGGCAGCCTTATCAAAATAGGCAACTTTATTTAATGCAGCCGTAAACTGAAAGACTGCGTCTTCACTGTATTTCGTATCATAAAAAATTTTGATATTTTTCTTTACTCTTTAAACTATTACTTAAATTGCTAAAGCAGTTTTTCAGAATTTTTTGTATACCTTTTGATGTTTTTACAGTTAGTTATCTAAAGACACAACCACAAAATAGCAAACTCAAGCAATTAAGCTACACTCCTACGGTCGGAAACAGAACCGCAGCATTACTGAACTTTTCCTGAAACCACAACCTACTTGCTTTGATTCGAAAGTGCTTGTTTCCCACAAAGGCAGAAGCCGTCAACAATATGCCTTTCTGAACAACATAAGCACCTTTAGCATACGTCTTTTAAGCGTTTCTTAAAATACAAGTAAAAACATAAAATAATGCCATTTAATTTACTTTTATGATTTCTAGTAGCTGAATAATTGATATAAGAAAAATGAATTTGGTAATAATTTTTTAATGACGTCAATATTTATTAACTGAGTATACATAGTAATAAAACTAAGAAGCCATCCAAGTTCCATCCTAGTTCTGGCATTCTTCTGCCGATTTCCAGTTTTTATATACTTTCTTAGAAACCACTCTATATACGTCTTTTTTAAACTCAATTTGCTTTTAAGCATATTTTACAGATTTCTCACATATCTTGACAGATATACCACAGGTCTTCTCCCCATGAGTATACATAACTGAAAATTCATATATTTTTAGATAATTAAAAAAAATTGAAAGGTTTTAGATTTTAAATTACATCCAAAGTGGCGTTTTTTTTAACATTTTGTGCGTTATCTTTATTTATTAAATATCACGTTCTTCGCACTTAAACCATAAAATTCAGTTCGAGAGCAATATCGCAAAATAATTTTAAAATGAGAATATCTTTAGAATTTCCGATACACAGTCTCACGAGCTGGAGATAATATTTTTTTTAATTTTTTATTCTATTTATTCTATTTATTTATTATTATTTTGTACAACGTTGCCATTGCTCACTTTGAAATCCTTGAGTTTGTTAACCAAAAATTTATTAAAGCTTTACAAAATATGAAATCAAAAATAAAACAAATTTCAGATCTCAAATTTGGACTTCCAGATGCCCATATTCGCAGGAGGATTACGTCATTCAACATTTGATGGCTGTAGGTACCGTTGTTTTATCAAAATGCGGGAAACATCCATACAATTATGCAAGTTCTTCATTATTTAATTTCTTCAAATAAAATACAGAGCGATAATATTTGGTGGTAACAGTTTGAAAAGTGAAACGGACTTTCAAGAGTGATTCCACGCAAAATCGCGAAATGAAAACTATAGTCCCTCAGGAACAAAGCCCCTTTGGACTAAAAACATTTCATTTTTTACTTAGGTATAAAAAATATGCAACTCATACTATATAATATCATGAAGTCTTTTTGATTGATTTCTATAATTTTTTCTTTCCTACATAAAGGATTCTAAGAAGGCAGTTGTTATCAGGGAATTCTAGAGTATCTGTTGCATTCTGTAAATGTACTTCATTGTGCTAAAAGGTTTACTACCCTGAGTACTTCTGACTTACCTGATAAATTTTCAGGTACATCATTTAAAATTCCTTGCATAATTTAAGCATTCATTTAAACAGGGTCTTCATCTATTAAATTAAGGAGTTTCAAGGATTAAGATTCTAAATGCTTTGAAGTATTAATATATATTGCCAAGATTATTGTTATTTGAGGAGAATTATCAGTTAAACTGTTAATTGTCATTAGATGTAATAAAGGAAAACTTCTATGCGCTACACAGGTTAAAACGAAAGGTATGCAAAAGGAATAAAGTTACAAATTGCTGCAAAAAGAAGCATTTTGTGAATATTAGACATCGAAGTTATGCATTCCAAAATAATGATTTAGAGAACCATATGTTATAAGAAATGTTAAAACTCCAAATAGCCATATGCAGTAATAAGATTGAGCATGTGAAATAATCAAAAAAATTTTCATATGTGTTGATCTGAAAATTCTAGGCATTTTTATGTCTAGTATTAGCCCATTACTCGAATTTTAGATTCAAACCTGTCTGAATATAATATGAGTTAACAGAAATAGACTTTATGAGATCAGTTATTTTCACACAAGTTATCGTACCTAAATAATAGGTTCGATAGATAGATTTTTATGATTATCACATGTATATAGTTCAAGAAAATTGTCCTAATTTTTTCTGCTTAGTTTTTCTGGCCACACTTCTGAACATAGACATTACTGATTTATGAAACTAATTGCGGCGAATAATAAAACCTATAACATTAAAATCTAGAAGAAAGTATTTTTACCTTACTTTCCAAGAGTTAGGCAAGTAGCACTAAATTTCGCCTAGTACAAAAAGCAGTGTATTATTGCTTTAAAGTTTTCCTAGGAGATAGCCAGTTGAGTTATTTATTCATGAATTTAACAATAAAATTAAAGAAAAAAAATCGGAAAGATTTCAGATTTGATATTAAGCCCAAAGGGGAGTTTTTATTTCATTTATATACACATACACGTTTCAAGAACATTTAGTCTAATATTCCTTTGGGCTAAAATTTAAAAACACCCTATCTTTAGAATTTCCGATAGACAGTCTCACACGCTGGAGATAAAAATGTTTTTTCCCCGTACAGTGTTGCCATTGCTCGCTTTGAAATCATTGAGTTTGTTAATCAAAAATTTGTTAAAGTTTTACAAAATATGAAATACACAATAAAACAAATTCGAAGTTCAAAACTTGAGCTTCCAGGTGTCCATATTCGGTTGGAGGATTACATTATTCAAAATTTGATGGTTCTAGTTTTTTCACATTGCGACAAACATGCACACATTCATGCAAATTCTTTATTATTTAATTTCTTTAAATATAATACCGGCGATAATATTCGGTGGCAACAATTTGAAAAGTAATTCAGACTTTTATAGTGATTGAACGCAAAATCCTGTTTTGAGACTAATAGCCCTTCTGGACTAAAGCGCCTTAGGGCTAAAAATGCATTTACATGTGTGTTTATCGTTTTAAATGCTTATTAAGGCATTTAGAAGAATAATTCACATGAAATTTAAAAGAAAGCCGGGGGTAAACTTAATACTGCAAATGAGTTTCCTCGACTTAAAAGTTTCATATCGATTTTTTATTCCTCTAATCAGATAACAGAGAATACCTAAACTCATAATTGTCATTCTCTTAAGAACCGCTATGCGTAAGAAATGTTTGCAGATCTTCAGCTTTTGGTGAATATTTGATTTCATTGTGCAATTTATAAATTGTATAAATCTTGTACAAATGTTAAAGTATTTTTCAATTTTGTTGTTACTGTAATAGCCAATGAGCTGAAAGTTGGTGTTATCGCTCGGCAATTTCATTTGCCAGTACGGATCTCCAGGTAATTTTATTACTTGTTTAGAGTTGTTTTCATCAAAGAGAAATGATGCAGAGGTCTTGGTAAAGAATCTGTAATTTCCTTAATGGAATGTCCTGCGTAAAACCTCTCAGTAGCATACTAGTGCTGAATTTTCTAGCCACATGATTTTAGTCACAATAAAGCTAGAAATAACAGAATCAACCCTAAAATTCGTCAAAAATTTTCGTCGAGCACTAAAAGCATTAGATGCAAATAAATCAATTTCAAGGAGACACTTACTTTCAAGACATCATGTGTTATTTGCATATCCCGCCAGTGAAAATAATTATGCTTTACTCTAATAATTCCAAAATGCTGTCGTTGTTTGAGAATTTACACCGTGCATACTTAACTCCTGAGAAACCGCACATACGTAACAAAGTGCTATAGATAGGGGTAAAAAACTAGTAATTAAATGTGTGACTGTGTCAGAATACTCTAAATTGAAGACGAGATAGCTGTAAAGATGAATACTCTGAACTGAAGACATCATGATATGATTTACTCATTTCTCCATTTTGTAAATGAATAGAAATCTGATGAAAACTGTAGCAATTCACAAAAAACATGCACAAAGCTCTGCAAATTCGAAAGATATTGTTGCGAAAAGATAAAAAATCTTAGATTTATAAGCGAGATGAAATGAGAGTAGCTCAGTTTTCTTTTACAGCAACTTCTATAAAATACGCGAACAGTCGTCGTTTTTGCGACGAAATTTGCGATTTTTTACGCTCAGGTGAACCGAGACAAAGAACAAAGGAGGAGAAAGCTCTTTCTCTCCCCAGCTCTTCTTGTCTAAAAGCAGAGGGGATGGGGGAGAATCATCCTGTCCTCCTCACGCACAATCCATCAAAAGGAAGACATCCCATATGACAGGATGGAAAAGAGAGCCTTGTTTATTTTATTTTGGCGAAGCGTCAGCGATACTGAGGCGAGTCTTACGGAGCAGTCAAATTTTGGGTTAATGAGTGATCAAGTTTTTCAAGCTGACGTCAAATTTTACTTCAATATTCAAATGCCCCAAAATATTGACGTGTTCGAACATTCGAGGATTGTTATGGCTCATTTTGTTGAGAGTTTATGGATCTGAAATCAGTGACAGCTCTGTGCACCATTAATAAATTTTTAAAAACATATTTAAGTTAATTAATAATATCATCTTGCATTTGATTAAAGTAAAATTAATAACGGTAACAGGGTTCACAGAGATTTCGATGCAGTTGGAGGCATCATTGATTTGTCACTTGGCGTGAGAAAGAAGACAATGTTTACTCCATCAAAATGCCTTTTGAATGCCTATCTGATTCTAAAATTGAATTTTCTACCTTTGAAACCTAAGAAAGGCACTGACTTTCTGAATGAGTTATAGTAACTTCCTTAAGCATTGAAGTTCATAAGGACAATGAATTAGTAAATTCTGACTTCTATCTATTCTATTCTGACTAAGATAAATTTCGATGCGTACAGGTGGTTTTAGTTTGTACACATATATATAACTTGGAAATAAAACTAACTGTAGAAAGAGAGGAGGAGAGAGAAAAAAAAAAAAAAAAAAAAAAAAAAAAGACCTTGACATTAAATGAAAAAAATACTTTTACTATTTTGTCCATGTACTCTTTTTTTTTTTTCTTACCTGCATATGGGCCCACCAGCGGCCGAGTGGTAAAGTCACTGAACACTGGTAGTTCGGTCCGAGGTTGGAATCCCGCGAACTGGCTGGCTGCATGGGTTTTTCGTGGTTTTTTTCATGTGTAACGTGTATACGAGCGAGTTTTCCTTAGAAAGTTCTCCCGAAGGCATCCCTCCCCTTAGGCAGATAGCCCTCGAGGCTTTGCCGTAATTAAATAACCTAACCTAACCTTACCTGCATATGCAGTATAAGGTTATATACAACTTAATCTAGTGACAAAAGGGAATTCTAAACGTTTTAAAACCCAAGAAACGAAGTCAATGTCTACGAAATGTGACATATTAAAGAAACTTCTATACATGATGGCCTTTATTACCATTATTATTATTTGGGCAAGTATATTAATGCCTTCCATGAAACGGAGCAAAATGTTTTACACCTTAATTGAAAATGAATTAAAAATACTCTCTCAAAAATTAAAATAACTTGTGACTAGGAAGATTTCAGGTTTGAATTTGAGAAACACATTCATTTTGCATGTATTTCATTTAAAAAAAAAAAAATTGGTGCACCCATCAGTAAAACTTACAGAGAATTAATAAAATCTGAAAGTGGTAATGAATGATAGAAGGAATTACAAGCGTTCACTGCTAAATTACTTTAATCAAAAACGTTTATAACTATCTTATTATACACGTTTGGCTATAACTTTGAAGCTGCATATGCTCCTTGAAGATTGGAAATTTTATTGATTTTAATTTTTATCAATAGGTATATGAATTTTTATCACCAGGCCTACTCCAAATGTTCTGTTAGAGGTCAATAAACGGTCAATGAACTGGATTCGGGAAAGATAGAATTACAAGCCATTGAATGTTTCTCAGGTAGTGCATAAAAATTTAATTAATTTGCATATGCTTTGCATTGGTTTCATTGCAATCTTTTTTGAATCGTAGACCATAGAATAATGATACAGTTAAGAACATTTTGCCACGGGCTGAAATCGATGGGAGTTGCGTAAGTACAACCTTCGGTGACTTGATTGAAGGCTGTCAAGATGACTGAATGTCTCCGACGGTGGGTATTTGTAAGAGGGCTGTAATAGTAGCATAATGATAAAAATGACAGAAGTTCCCAGAGGACACGCGTTTCATTCTAAATAGCATGATCTTATTTTTACAAATTTCTTTGCTTTATTTCATTTCTGTTTGATGACACTGTCCACTAAATGATCGCAATAAATTGATTACTCTAAGGAACAGTGCATAAGCATCTTTATTTCATTTCACATCTTAATCTTGCTATCATCTGCCATAAAAACAAAGGTGGTCACTTCCACGTTCCTGACAACTATCTAAATTAAGAATAATTATCAATAACTGAAACATGTACACGGGAAAATACGTTTGTAATCCTTTGTTGTATTACTCTTAGCGAATGTAATAGCATGCCATCTTGTAAGCTGCTTTGATTGAAATGCTACAGAAAGAAAGCGCCACAGGGAACCGATGACTGAATTTTTGCAATCTGCTTGTAGATTTTTCATTAGCACTTATTTCAGCAGTATGTAAGTTTTACAGATCATCAGAACATCGGCTAACGAACCACCAGGAAAAACATTCAAATTGCCATAAACTCTTCTAAAGAGAAAGCTGACTGCTGGCATGCGCTAAACCGGAGAACGGTATATAGCATTTCAACCTATTAACAACAAATTTCAGTAATATAACTACGAGTAATAACCCAGACATTAAGGCAGTGGGATGTTCTGTTTCCTTTATTTAGTACTTGATCAGTAAAAGCTTTGCAACAGTTTTCCAGTTCATTTGTATCATTCCATTGAAACATATTTGTATCTTTTCGTTTCTTCTGTCTGTTCATTTCGAGTAGATGCACGACAAGGAAAAATACAATTGTTCACTCAGCCAATGGATTACAATACCGATACATTATAATCTGGATTCTCAGTCATTAGTTTAGAGCTGAAGAAACTTTCACTGAATTTGTCATCAAATCTGATCCTTTGTTAGCCGGAATGAGACTAGTGTAACATATGTGGGATGCATTAAACTCTATAATGATGCAGGCAAAAGTTTATCTATCAATATTCAAGGATATTCAAAACGTATGCAAACGTAATACGAATTTGTTTACATATATATCCAGTGTTTCAAAAGACTCTCGAAAACCACATCCCGTGAAAAAATGTAAATTTATTTCCCATATAAATTCGATACTGGAGTTTAAGATTTTTATATCCTACTTCTCAAACCCTAGTATAATTCCTTTGACGTTGAATCATCCAGTGTTACAGAAAAACTTAATATCGAAATTAAAATTGGGAGTCAGGGATCGTGCACCGTTATAAATACACAGACAAGTCGACATCGGTTCGAAAATCTTCCCGCACATGTGCAGGATTTGTGCTGGGAGGAAATTTTCCTTCACAAATGCAGAACCTTTCTGAATATTTGTGCAGAACCTTCCTGCAAACGTGTGCTGTCATTTTCACTGAGTTCAGCTTTTAACTTGGAAAAAGCAACCTTCAAAATTCTGCGCTGGCGGGAGCTCTATGAATATCCGATTTTCGTTTAGTTATTTGTAAGGAAAATAATGATTTACAAAACTAAGTAAGTTACTAAAACTAAGTAAGATAAGTTCTATATAGACTATAAGGTGACTTTTAGCTCCGACTTAGTAAAATAGTTATACTTAAAATAGTTATACTTAAAAGAAGGCTTAATTTTTTTTTAACTGTATCTAAACACAAATGCGTAATCACACCATTCACTGCGGCTCGTGGGACTGAAGCTAGCATAAAATAATAAGGCAGAATCTAAGTAAGTATAACTCCTGAAATTTCACAAGTCCAAAATCCTAATCTAAGCTTTGGTTCAAGATTCTAAATATGCGAGCAACACGACTAGAGCCGATTTGGGTAATCCTGTGAGCTGAAGTTTTGGAATGTGAAGGTCAGCATCGCTGTCAAAATCTGTACGCGTTAACTCATCTGCACATCTGCATCCTGGTGGGAACCAATGACTAGTAAGAGCATGGAGGTAGGAAGTACCCTTTCCTACCTCCATGAGTAAGAGTAAGCAAGAGTGACTGTAAAAGTAAAAATAATATGTTATATTAATTAACAAAAATTTTACATAATTATTAATTAATTAAGTACTGGATGAAATATATTTCATCCCTTAAACTATTACGGCGTCTTTATGCAGAATCGTTTCGTTAGTATTAAGGAGTAGATACCTTTATCAATAACAGTGAATTTGCCTAAAGTTACCATTATGAAAAACATTGAAATAGTTTAAAGATGCTCGTATCTTTATGAAAACCTGTGTAAACTGGCATCAGAATGTTGGCGTTTTTAATGCAAAATTCTGAGCTTTCATAATGGTTTCGGAGCTTCTGCGTTGGTTCAATGAATCAAAATCATGTTGAGTGTTGTGCTTCTTGAAAAGAACTTATGACTTTCAATAATCCAAAATTTAGAACAACTTTACATAAAGGATTATTTTAACGACATAAAATTTTTCTCCTTTTCTATAATAAAGCTAGATTTCAGTATTTTAAGCCATTTCATGATCTATTCAACTGCATTTATAAATATTTTGCTTTATAAAAATATGGTTGAATATATATGAATATGATTTATTTGAATAATGAATAATATGATTTTGAAAACATTAGTTTGAGAATGTTAAGCGTTTTATGAAATTTATTTAGAATTTATAGGTGATGATCTTTTACAGTGTTAGTTTCTATAAAATAAATCAAAACTGGTAATTAATCGTGGAAAACATCACAGAATGATTGAGTAAAACGGAAAATGCAGAGGATGTTTACAAATTGTTAAATGACTGCCCAGAATGTATCGTAGTTTGGGGAGCTTACTGCGGTACTGAATAGCCCTGGTTTGAATCTCTGAGAAGACATGATTGTAACTGTCGACCCTTCATAGGGGGCAACAGTGGCTGGTTATTAGATGCCTCCCCAATAAAATGGCCACCACTTTTGGCCTTAGGAATGGCCAAATTTGAATAGGCAAGTGCCCGCCATTGGATTAAAAAAAAAAGGGGGGGAACGATTTCGATGTTTTTGTTGTTATTGTCGTGTCCAGGATAAGTGCTAAAGAAAGAGAGAGAGAGAGAAAAGAGAGTAGAAAGGAAAAAATAGGGCAATGGCAACCCTTTTCTATGAGGAGTGCAATAATTTCGATAAAGAATTTTAAAAAAAAAAAAGTAGATTAGTTTGGAATAAAAATTTTTGACATCAGCTTATTACTTGAAATCAGAAAGATCGTCCGCTACCTTTAAATTTACTTAGGCTTTCAAAACAACACATGTAAACAAGCTACGAATTGAAGGCTATATTTTTGTTCTTTCCGAAGAGAAATATTTCCTATTACTTAATAATTCATTGTGAAATGCATGTATTAAATTCATAAGTGCAAAATAAGCAACACTGTTAATCGGAAAAGTAAAAACCGTCAATCATTCATTCTACATAAAAAGAACACTCAAATGAATACCCGAAAAAGGTACGTACTGTTTCTAATGTTAAATCTTTGGTAACACCAAGAAAGTCCGCAAAAATCAATTGCAGAGTACATCTGTAGCAACAATTAACAAAATAACAAACCAAGATTTACACCTTAACAAACAGAAAAAAAAAAAAAAAAAAAAAAAACATAATGGCTACCAGCTTTTGCCGAGGCATGTGTTTCAACACAGAATAGTTTGTAGAACTCTGTATAAAAACTATTTAGCAGGAGAGAAATGGAAATAAATTGTAACCCTTGATGAAGCATGGGTTCATTTTAAAGATTGCAGCAAAAATTATCTATTTATTATCGAAAACGAAAAGAAAAAGGGTAGAAATCTGGTTTTGTCGCAGTGCAAAGAAAGTTTCAGTAAGTGATTTATGATTGTCGCAAGATTCTCTCGCAATAGAAAAAGTGTTAAAAATCATCTCAACGTACTATCAACAGGAAATTTTAGGTCCGATATTTACAGAAGAAATTCCATTTCTATATCTCAGTGACTTTCAAAGAGTGAAACTTCATCAAGACAACGCAAGAAATCATACTTGCATATATCTTTTCAATGTAGTATATAACTATATACTATATATAGTATATATCTATATAACGTATTATCTTTTCAGTGTAGTCCTGCAAAGTCCTCTAACGTCTTACCTAGTGTGTCCTTGGTTTCTTGAAAAGCGCTCTTTCTAAGCGCAAACCCACCATAATTGATAGATTCTAGAAAAAAGGTGGAAGCAGATGGGAAATGACTACCCCTTCTGCTTCCACCTTTTTTCTAGAATTTTATGACAAACTCTTCTATCAGGGAAATCACAATGAAAATGTATAATCAGGAAAAAGGCTATCAGGTCGAATAATTAAAAAACGTTGTTTACATTTTAAATATTAATTAAATGGCCGAAAGCTGTTCTAAAAATGTGTAACATCCTCTATCACAGAATAAGATCGCAGTTTTAAAGTTTTGATTTATGGGTAAAAATGTTCAAAAATTCTGAAAAAGTTTATTGCTGACTTGAAAGATAATTACACCGGTTCCGCTTAAATAATTTTTAACGAATTTGAAGAGGTTCACGTCCACAAATGTACTAGCATTCAAATTAAATTTAACACAGGAATACCTTTCTGAGAATTCTGCACAATGTTCTGGATGATTTTGGTCTTTAGAAATGATTGGTGGACTTGGAGAACTTATATTCAATAGCGATACTTATGGTCTTAGAAACACTGATCACTTTTAGAAGTGTTCGTCTGGGAGAGTTCGTCGCCATGACTGTTAAATTCTGCCGTACTTGTACTGCAGCCTGATGAAGTTAAGCTGGAATTATATTTATTTATTTATTATACTTACATCTATTTCCTGCACATGGTTTTTGGTAGTCCTGAAGAAGTAAATTGATCATATATTTTACTGTTTATTAGCTCGATAGTTTTTATTATAAAGTATCTAGTTGTTTACAATAATAATCAAACTATTTTATACTATATAATAAAGGTAATTTTATTTAAAATTAAAAAAAACTGAAAGCATTGAACTGATATGTTAAGTTTTTAGCTCATATTTGTTTAATTGAAATTCTGGTTCTTTTCATTCATTGTAATAAAGAAGAATGTTAGAATCAATACGATTTTAAAAGCTTTCTCACTGATGTGTTGCCCTCTTGAGGTTTAACTGGAAATATGAGAATCCCTTACTTTCATATGAATTACGAAAGAGAAAGTACGTATATGATATTTGACGCAGAGCACAATGTATTCGACTGTCAATTTATTTAATATTCGGAATTTCTTACCGTGCGTTATACTTGAAATCAATATTACTGCTTTTATTAGGATGAACTGATATCCTTGTAGCACCGTACACTGCGTTGTAACTTTTCAATTTTTCCAGTATCCGGAATTGGTTTTACAACTTTTTACGCGGAAATACACAAAAAATACTCTGATAATGAATATTAGCAGTACATTTTATAAACTTTCATCATTGCTCTCAAGTGGATATATGCTGCCTAATTTTCCATCAGAACCATGTGATTTGTACTTTAAATAACAATTTTCTAATGTAAATATCCATTTGAAAAAACTCAATTTATCTTAATTAATTTATCATGTTTCAGTTGTTTTATTTGAGTTACGTTTTTTAGGTATTTAAATAATTTTCAATCATTATTACGCAACAATTTACATCTTCTTCTCTAAATACATTTGCGTACATATATGCAGGTATACCTTTCAAAATTCTAGGTATTTTCAGACGCAAATCTCTTAAAGTCTATTTAATTGAATTTGCACTTGCTCTAAACTTTTGGCTGTATCGAAAACTGTCTCTTGCTAAGCATTCAGTTGCAGTGATAAGTTTGGTTTATTTCTTTATGACAAAGCACTCGACACTGGCTATCTGTCTAAGAGAAACGATAACTTCATGGAGGACATTTTAAAGACAAATTGGTTTGTACCAACGTTACACATAAGGAAAACTACAACATGCAACCAGTCCGTTTGCTAGGATTTCGTAGACCGAACAGAACTACAAGTGGTTAGCAACTTTACCACTCGGCCTCTGCCGGATCCTTTCAGCGATAAATTACCCACCAAATTCTCGCAATTTATCGCCAACTGACTTTTTCCTTTTTTGGAATCTTAGGATAAACATAAAAGTGACAGAGATTTGAAAACGTCTCGAGTGTTAAGTCAAATGTTGGCGTATTTTACGAACGGTTATTTCCAACGCCTAAAAACAGTGTTAAACAGTGTTTATTAAAGTATTTATATATATTATATTACATTTATTTAGAAATTTATTTTTTAATATACTGCGAGCTCATGAATCCCGAATTTTTTTTTAATGCATGAATCCTGAATTATTGGGGGGTTATAAACTTGCAGTATATATTGAAGAAGTATGTAATTTATGCGCTGACTAACTTGCCTTGAAGTCATATGGTGTCATACTATTAATTACTAATACATATTACAGCTGCATCAAGGTTGTGCATTTATACTGGAAATTACGATTATTTGTTTCATATGATCTAGCAGTTGTATATTAAAGAAAATGATGTCTTTGTAATTCAAATGAAAAAAGAAATCGCCAGAAAATTCGAATACAGCAGTGACAACATAAGAAAATTACACTGAATATTAAAATATATCTATTAAAACATCCGGTCATATTAACTACTGTACTACTTTGGAAAATATGAGTTAAGAACTTGTACTGCTTCGGGAATTACATATTTAGAGCTTAACTACTCGTGTGGCCACTGACATTGTGGCTATCACAGTTTCAATAACTCCACTTACATTCATTATTTCTATTTCTAGTAGTCCTAAGTTTTATCGCTAGGAGAAAATTGCAGTTCTGATAAGACAACTTTTGTTTGATATGAAACATCAATCAGCAACATAAATCATCCATTCTCTAAACTGTCTTAAAAACTTCTAAAATACTTTGCTTGAGAAACTTTCATTCTTCTTTCCAATTACGTAAAGTTCCGGGTTGTTACATTATCGGCTAAACGTTATCTTTAGGATCATAATGGCCGAGGAAAGTACGTCCCAGCTTTTTTCTCACCGAGAAGGGCGTGTGAGGGTAATTGGGGAACATCCGCAACTCCTGAAGCCAAGCCCCTCTGCTATTTAAGACGAAAACTGACTTTTCCTTAATATGTAAGCACACGAGCTAGTTAAAAGTAAATATTTGAATACCAATTAGCATTGTTTTGGATAAGTATTTGTTGATGCTTTAGGTTTACTCTAGGTGTCTGAATTTATTCATTCGTTTATTTATTATTTTATTTGCATATTAATTTATTTAAATGATTGAATATTTGTAGATTGTCTTATATTTGAAAATATATTACCTGCGTTTAAAGATTTTTTAAGTTTTAAGAGATACTAATTATGTAATATGTTTCTAATAAAATAAATGACTGCTGTTCTTAAAACCACCCTAGAAGTTTTTAATCAATTTTGGAATAATCTGATGTAATTAAATGAGATTAATGAAATCACGATTTGTTATTTCATATTTATGTATGCATAGGAGCTATCATAAAGTTTTCGTTAGCTGAAAATAAGCTAAGAAGCATATGTGCATATTTTATAAAGCATACAAAAGCATATTTTATAAATTTATATTTACTGTAAATATCATAGAAAGCGGGTATATGAAATGAAAAAAATGACTAATTTATAGATATAAAGCTATCTGCAAATTATCACAAAAACTTTTCGCTTTATCTTTCAAAACGTTAAATGACTGAGGAATATACACATAAGGAAGTTATTTTAGTGAATTAGTTAATTCATTTAAATTTTCCTTTTACAATTAAAAAAAATCAAATTCTCTTTTAATTGTTAAATGTTAAACTGTTAGAAATAGCGTAAAAATCTTTAAAACTTTTTTCTTTTTGTTTGTTTTTAAATTGGAAAAATGCAGGAAGAAAACAAGATATGTTATTAAAAAAACAATTTTTAAATATTTTTAAGCAATAATGCAAATGATTTAATATCAGAATAAATATTGTTCATTATTTTATGCAGCACTTTTAATGGAACAAAACGAAGGTAATAATTAGGAAAAGTACCGGATATCTTAGCGTAATCTTACATTGTACTAAAAATAATATAATGACAAATTATTTAAATTATTTCACAGTCACAGATATATACATTTAGTTGATTCCTGCATAATTTTGAGTATATTTTTGTATGTACTTTATTTATTCACTCTATTTCGAAAGCAGGAATAATACATGTATGTAAATACGTAATGCAAATTTACTGAAAAATTAAAAATTTTCTTTTCAAAAAACATTTTCAAAATTCCAAATTTCTTTTTTAATATACTTGAAAATATAAGCATCTGAGAAGTTCATACACATTTAGTTAAGCTAGGTGTTTCTGTCCTAATGTGACAGACTTTATTATCTCATCATTTGCTTCGTTTTTACTCTGATTTGTTTTAACAGCAACAATATTTTCATAAACTTTTTGTGTATAAATATATATGTATGTATACACATACTGCTCAATCATTCTGAAATTGCAGTACCAAGAAGACCTTGAAGTCACAAAATTTTGCCATTAACTTGACGTCATAGAAATTGGAAATTCACAGAACCGATAGCCAATTTAATCAAAAGCAAATAAATAAAAATATTCATGTAATTTCGATTTTTTTTTAGTGCGAAATATGCCCTTCATGGAAATGTACGCACTTACACGCTTGACGCGTTATGTTTGAGCTGATTAATCGATTGTCCAAAGAATATTTTGCCACACTACAAGTTCCTGGGCAAATAAAGCGTTAAAACGGTCAGCTGTGTGTTTTTTTTTTTTTTTCCCAAAATTCTGCCAATAATGCCCTATATAATGTGTTTGATGGGAGGTAAATCCGGAGCGCAAGCAATAGCCTATCGTTATTATTCTGAAGAGAGTTCCTGGGAAAAAAATGTGCCGCTTTCACATTCCACTGAGTGAAGCTAGGAATTTAATAATTTGCCCATTTGCATGTTCTTAGCTATGTCTAACAATTTCTTCATAACTTTAAAAAATTTCACCTATGTTGTAATTTTAATGCTTAGCAGTGTGTGGAGGTAAGATTATGTATGTTTTTAAAAAATAATTTTAGTAGCAATCTAAGTCATATGAAGTATATAAATATAGCTTAACCATTTATATAATACAGATATATAAGTATATAACAGTATTATATAAATGGTTAAGCTAAATTCTGTGAATGAATACGCCAAAGAAGTCAAATATTTGTGAGTTTGTGAATTTCATCTTGAATGTTTGCAATAATGTAAACGTTAGTTAATTTCATTAATTAATTAAGTTAATTAGTTAATTTCATTCAGAAAACTGTAGAAGAACTCAGCTTTCACAAAGTCAGTAATAATCGTATGTTTCTTATGAGACATTAAGTACTAAATATACATTGTTGGAATTAAACACGAATAATTTTTTAAAAAAATCGGAAAATCGTAGAGCTTAACAGATATATGTTACTCAAAATGGGAACTTACTGCAGTAATGCAGATGATAGTAATGCAATTTCAAATAACGAAAGGAAAGACTTGTCTATTTTTAGTATAATTATAAGAATAAATGTCTTTATTCTTTAAATGTCTTCAATATCAGAAAAATAAGAAGAGTGGGAAGATTTTTCTTTAAGAAGAAATTTTAGTTTTTGGAAGAGCAAATAGTCAACTTTAACAACAGTGTAATTAAATATATACACATGATTTTAAGGTAAAAGTCTGTTGTACTCGTTCTGATCGGTGTGAAGGCATATTACAAAGGCTTTCCATAAAATGTTGTACAAATACAAATGGTGTACTTTTACAAAATACGTTCTAATTATTTAATTGTCACACTGCAAAAAAAAAAAAGGTACTGTATCAATTTTATTTGTTGACCATATCTTTTTCGGAAACCAAAAATTAACAGAACCCGAAAGAAAAAAATACTTTTCTTAAAATGGAGATTCGACTTTGACAAGAATATTTAATTCTTTATTTCATTTGAAGGCTCACATACTTGCCATCATGTCTGTGGATAATTGCGTTCATTGCTGTTATGCTTAGAAAGAAGGTATTGTTACGAAATTTTATTTAAAAAATGTACCAGAATCTTCCATTAAAATAAACTCGAATTGAAGTTTTTATCTTATATATTTAGAAAAATTTGCGAATAAAATTTGCTCTTTGAATAGAATTATATTAGATACTTATATTAGAGGAAATAAGAGGACCAATTTTATTCCAAAGTACTTCAATAATGTTAATAATATACATAACAGGATGAGATATGCTTTTGCATTGCAGTAATTGTATTTGTTGTAATGATTATGTTTAATTAAGACGAACGGGCTGGCTGCATGGGCGTTTTCGTGGTTTTCCCCATGTGTAACGTGTATACGAGCAAGTTTCCCTTAGAAAGTCCTCCACGAAGGCATCCCTCCCTTTAGGCAGATAGCCTTCGTGCGCTTTGCCATAATTGAATAATCCCAATCCCTATTTTTAATTAAGAATAATCCGTGAAATCAATTCTAATTTTAAGATTCTGTTTTATAAATAATAATTTGTTTTTAATTTGAAAATTATGTAGAAAACAAAACAAAACAAAAAAAGATATTATTAAATATATGTTTTAATTTAGACAATGATTAAAAGATTTGCGAATTTTTTTTCCAATTTGTTTTATTTATAACATTTGGCGCTTTTTCTGAGCATGCGCATTATGAATAATTGGTTTAAAAAAGGGAAATGATGTAGCAGGGAGAATTCTTTTTATCAATCACCTACATTTTCCCCCTGAATTTGCAATTAACAAGTTTGCTAGTATTTTATTGATTTGAACATTTTTTCGAAAATAATATAAACTGTTTGCGATTTTATTTCTAAACACAAGAAATAAAATTTCTCTTGTCGTCAAACAGACTGTTTTAATATAATGTGTCATTATAATGCACAGAAGAACTCATATCAGTGGGATTCAAGATTTCTAGACATCAATAATACGAAGTTCTTCTCAAAGTAAACTTAAACTTTCTATTAATTTGCTTACGTGTTTTTAGTGTATTTGATATTTCAGATTTCATGTTTGTATCGAAACTTTTCCATGGCAGACATTTTCCATCATTAGACGTGTATTTTTCCTGAAAATTTTAGAAATGTAGTCCATTACTTACAATCAAAACACAATAAATTGTTCAAAATACTTATTTTTATTTCGTGTCCGAATTTATTCATCGCCCATGTGCAACATTATTTCCATTAGGTTTTAAAATACATTTAATTTTATTTAATTTGTTTTATTAATTAATTTAATTAACGTTAGTTTTATTTTATCTCTGATTGTTTGTTTAGATATCTCACAATTTTATTTACTTACTTTTAATTACACATTACTTACCGTTTTATTATATTTTATTTATATTTTTCGGAGTTTTTGACAGTCGTCTTTGGAAGTTTTCGTTTTAATAATCAATTCTTGCTTTTCAATTAGATGTAAATTAAAGAAAAAAAAATATTTATCTTAAGAATGTAGAAGGAGAAAATTAGAACATTACGATGATTCAGTTAAAATTCACTTTCTGCTTTAACTGTGACCTAGAATCCGGAAAAATTCAAACCACGTGCAAAGAAAATGCTTACACGCGTAAATGCTCTATTTTCCTGAAATGGTTAACATATGCTAGTTCGCTCTCATTTTAAGATGGCGCCGATCAATGGTCTGTGACGGCGTCGCGGAAGGCGACGCGTGACCGTCCCCTTGACAACGACCACGAGGAGCTCGGAGGACCATTTCAAGAGACACGAGGCCAAGGGGAAAGAAACTAATTACTCTCAAGTGCCAGCGAAACAAAACGACTAAATCGAGCGAAGCTGTGAAAAACAAAATCCCTTACAACAATGGACGGTTAAGCGAGTTTTAAATTAGCTTCGTCGGTTCATCTTCCAAGGGGCCCCGTCTTGAAGGGAGGCACAGCAGCTTCATCAGAGTTGACACAATTTCGAGCTTATGAAATAAAAATCTGAAATCAAACACTTATAGTCTTTTGTTTGCATTTTTTGCAGCATTGAAATTCTGAATGCTTGCTATCATTTTATCAATTGATTTATTTGACTTTAAATAAAATTCGTGAGACCGCAGCACTTTGTATCTTTATTTTCATGGCATTATTATTAGCTTACAATCAAAACACAATAAATTAGACATATAATTAGTTGATACATATTTACTATATCACAGAGTTTCAAATTCCTTGACAGGAAGCAGAGCAATATTCAGAGTAGGATACCTCTAACAAATCGTAGTTGTGGAAACGGAAAAGGAAAAAGAAATGAAGTAAACAAAGAAACAAATCTGTACTTTCGAATTTGTTAAGTCATTGATTTACTGCATAAAATACATAATTTAATAGGATGCTTTTTAAAAAAATAGTTTTTCATGAGATAATACTAGCTGTTTCTGTTCGAGGTTGTGAAATAATAAAATGAATGAATATACATGAAAACCTGGATTTTGGGACGAAAATATTTCTTTATAAAAAACAACGTAAAATGGTGCCAATGTATTTTTAAATACCCCTGCATGTGTTCATTGAAGGATTTGAGTTAGGTTTTAATTTGATCCGATAAATGAAATGCGGGAGGATTCCAAAACAAATATTTTTTCCTTACGAATTTAACCTTGGCCACAAGATAATGGAGATAGCTATGAGTTCGAAAGATCATTTAAAACTTCTAAAACCAAGGAATTGTAAGAGGATTTCAGAATTTCCAATTAGCTATTTAGCTCCAATTTCCAAGGACCTGGATATACACTATTAGACGGTTCCCAATCACTTTTGTAAGTGATACGTGAAAAATTCAGAAGGCTTGATAACGGACAAACCCACTCAAAAAAGAGACAGGGTGCATCACCTGGAGTTTCGCACTTTTTTGTTCTGACATGTGACAAAAGTATTAATCCTATATGATAAACTGTAGCCGATTTATACTTTCGTGATAATGAGGCTTTGAAACCTTTGCTGAAACCGAACCTTCATTCGAATAAGACAATGGCTACTATTTTGTTGTGTATAGTCTATGTTACTAAATATTCTTTCTCAAAGTGCCTAGAAATTATTAGTGTTGATGTATACTGCATCCAGATGAATAAAATGCATCAGAAATGATGTGTTAAGTTAAAAGATTAATGAAGAGAGATTGAAACATGCTGCTTGATGAAAAACGCGCAATAACATGGTTTAAAAATAACTCTTCAAAAATAATCTGCATTACGAGAATCTTTCTCATTCACTGTATTCATTGATCTCTTACCAAATCACTATCATTAAATATTTGGATAATTTTATAAATATTTGTATTTTGTAATATTTTATAAATATTTGGTTAATTTTTTTGGTGGGAAACGGTTTAATATTTGGATTGTTCTTTTGAAGGGGAAACTGCCTAACGATAATGCAGCAGTGAAATAAGGGACAGTAGTAAGCCCCGGTACTCTCTCAGCGGAAATAGTGTCATACAAAAGCGGGCGTGGTTATCGACGACTTGGTTCACATGATACCCAGAAATGACGTCATCATCTTGAATCTATCCTGAAAATGGCGTATATGAGTTGCATGATGTCATACAGGCAGTTTCTATTTTTTGCGGAAACGGCAATATTTTTAAAGTTTCGTTTTTGTATTAAAGACCATTTCTTTTGTTTCTATGGCAATGACATGTTAGACTATGTGTTTTGGATGAACGTTATTTTAATTAATTTTATTTCATTAATTTTATTCAATTTGAGTCATTTTTTTAATTGAGTGAACTATTAAACTGTAATTTTATTTTTTAATTAATTTCATTATTTATGCAACAACATCATTTAATAATCATTCGTTGTTAAATTAATGCATTAATTTTTAATGAATGGATTTTAGGTAATCGCACGAATTTTAAAAGTAACCGTAACCGAAACCATAACCTCTCACATAGGAGACGCGCGCTTTATTCCAAAGCTACGGGAGATGTCCCTTGAAACTTGTCTTTCGGCCTTGTCCAGCAGCGAAAACAACCATATCGTCACAATCCTGGAGGATTGCACATGAAACAAACTTGTTCCAACCTGCGAAGTCCTTTTACGCCGTTCTGCTTCTGCGACGGCGAACGAATAAATTCTTAAAGACCATTCAGCATTCCGCTAGCGATTTCCTTTCCAATTCACCCAATCAGCGTGTTTGCTTCGAGTGAAGGAATATAGGACTTAATTTGTTATGGCTTTCTAGGTCATTATTTTAAAGTAATTTTTCACTGTTTTAATTGTAAGATTTTCCCACATTTTTAATAATTCACCTTTTCTCGTTTCTTTACTTAATACATGATTAAGTAAAGTTTATTACTAAATACATGATTTTTCTCTATTTTCTCTTTTTTTAAAACCTTTTACTAAATTTATCATTTTTTCATTCCACATTTTTGTTTTATACAAACTTAAATTTCGCAAATTTAATTTTTTCACATTTTTTTTCTGAGCAGTCAATTTATTTTTTACATTTCTTTTCCTTTCACTCTTAAAAACGTTTTTTCCGATTTTTTTCTTACATTTTTGTTTTTGCTTTTTATTTACAAAAGTTTTTACATTTCACTTTTTTTAAAAAAAATTTTACATAAACTTTTTTTCCATTGTTTACTTCCTTGTTTTATTTTGCTTTCCGCTTTTAATTTAATAGTTTTTAGCTCAGTAGAGCTATTAATTTCGTTTTGTAATTTTGCGTCGAAAGCTTTTAAATTGTTTCCATTTCCCTTTTCAAATTGTTGCCACCAAATATTATCGCCCCGTGTTATACTTAAAGAAATTAAATAATGTGGAATCTGCATAAATGTATGTATGTTTCTCGCATTGTAATAAAATAGCGGTACCTAGAGCCATCAAATTTTGAATAACTTAATCCTCCACCGAATATGGGCATCTGGAAGCCCTAACTTTAATTTGTTTTATTATCGAATTCATATTTTGCAACACTTTAACGAATTTCTGATTAACAAACTCAACGGTTTCAAAGCGAGCAATGGCGACACTGCACAGGAAAAAAAAAAAAAAAAAAAAAAAAAAAAAAATGTCCAGCGCGCGAGACTGTGTATCAGAAATTGTAAAGATATGCGCATTTTAATATTATTTTGCGATATTGCTGTTGAAGTGAATTTTATGGTTTAAGTGCGAAGAACATGATATTTAATAAATAAAGGTAATACACAAAACGTTAAAAAAACGCCCTTTTGGGCTTAATGTGAAATCTGAAGAGCTTTCAAATTATTTTTAGTTTTTTCCCCCTCGTTTCACTTTTTTATTTTATGAAAGTAACGTATTTTTCCCCACGAGTTTAATATTCTTCATTACTTTCCTGTTTCACAAATGCAAATTTTTGTATTAATTTTTTACTTCGAAAACGAAACTAAATTTTCTTTTCACTCTTAATTTTTCTCTTCACTTAAATGTTGAAGAAAAATGTCCCCAGACAGATTATAACATTAATCAACATTTTAATTAGATAATTGGATATTGACAGCGTAAGCACAGAAGAGAAAGCAAAGCATAGCATATACACACTATAGCGGAAGAGAGAGATGGCCTCATCACTGTGCGTCTCGATAAGGATGAACTACGCATGCGTCAGAAGCCAAGCTCTAAACTAAACGGATGTTATAGTCCAGCAAATATTTTATGAAGTGTATTTAATTTACAGATTATGTGTGATGGTCATGATAAATTAAATATCATTTATGTTCCAAGACTTATTTGGCTCTATTGTTTATCTTGCGTCATTATATAGAATTCATGGCAATCTTACCTGTTATGCATAGTGTTTAGGCATGGTTTTACTTACTAGATACGATATATATTAAAATTAAATGTCAAGTGTCCTCAAAGAACCGTAAGTATTCAGTGTTATTAAATAACATCAATATGTAATGCGTAGCGTTTATCTTAATTTGGAATGCATGTGTTAAAAACTCTTAAGTTAATTGTCATGTTGGATCATTATATGGTATTGATGTTCAATATTTCTTGTTATTATGATACTTATGCATGATTTTATTTGCTAGATATGATAAAATCAGGGTCAAATATTCTCGAAAAGCTGTAAGAGTTTATTGTTAAAATTTGAAATGTGTAGTATTAAACTTAAGCTAGAATGAATTAGAAAATTTTGAGACTCATAAAAGATAATAATGATAATGGTTCAAAATACATTCCAAGTTGGGAAATTTTTAACATTCGAATTTGGAGAAAGACGACAAACTTTCAGTTTCATGGCTGAACATTAATTTTGTGTCATTAGTCCAAAGGGATTTGAATCCCGAAGGACTATTTGTTTCGTTTTGGCATTTTGCGTCGGACTCATAAATGTCGGTTCACTTTTCAAACTGTTGCCACAAAATGTTAGAGTCCTGCATTATATTTGAAGAAATTAAATAATGAAAAATCTGCATAAATGTATGTATATTTTTCGTATTGTGATAAAACAACGGTACATAGAGTCATCGAATTTTGAATAACGTAATCCTCCAACGAATATGAGCATGTGGAAGACCAAATTTGAAATTTGAAATTTGTTTTATGATCGATTTCCTATTTTTTAAAACTTTGACGAATTTTTGATTAACAAACTCAAGGATTTCAAAGCGAGCAATGGCAACGTTGTGCAGAAAAAACATTTTTATCTCCAGCGCGTGAGTCTCTGTATCGGAAATTCTAAAGATATGCTCGTTTTAAAACTATTTTGCGATATTGCTGTTGCACTGGATCTTATGGTTTAAGTGCGAGGAACATGATATTTAATAAAGAAAGGTAACACACAAAATGTTAAAAAACGCCCCTTTGGACGTAATTTAAAATCTGAAACATTTCAGATTTTGTTTTTTTTAGACTTTGTTTTTGCGTTCTCCCTCTCAGATCTGACTCTAATTCAAATTTAAATAATACGTTAGAGTGTGGATATTCTTCTCTATAGTTAAAAGTAATTAGACCTCTGTGTACATGAACAGGAAAGTTAAGAAAATGTTTTTGGCAATTTCAATAAACTATTTTAAGTTTTTTAAGCAAAAGTGTAGTACACAAATTTTCAAGATCATAATATGTAATATATTTAAAGAGTGTCATTTACCAGTTCAAATATTTTAATTGTTATGAGGTTTCGCAGTAGATAGTGGAGTCATGCTATGGATCAGTGTGAATTTTTCACATGATGAAAATCAAGGTTCAGCTTATGTTTGGTGATTTATAGTAGGATGTGTGCAAGAAAAATCCAAGATGTTTTTGTAAAGTGTTTCAAAGAGTTAACAAAACCTGTCTTAGTATTATAAATGAATTCTTTTGTTGAATAAAAGAGTGTTCTGAGTGTATTCGCGTACATGTTTCTAGCATAAAATAATGAGAAATTTAATATTTTTTCGTATATATTTGAAATAAATTGGTGTAGAAATACACAAGTATTGGTTTAAGTAGACTTTATGCCTTGAGAATTTATTTTTTATGAATCATAAGCTTTGATTCCCAGAAGGCCTTAGAATAAAGAAACCTGTGTAAGTCTGTATTTACTTTTAGAAAAAAATTGATTAGAAATGTGACATTAAGTATTAGTAGCATAGTAAACTAAAAAAAAAAATAATATTTTGCTTATAACTTCCAACTCAAGTTATTGAAAATAGTATTATTCGTGTTTGTAAATTTCACCCTATTAAAGAAATGGAAATATGGCATAAAAAAGCCCTTAAAATAAGGGAAAAATTTAAAGGCAAAATAAAAATATGACAAGAAAAGGTTTTAAAAGCATAAAAAATTTACATTCGTAAAAACGAAAAAGGAGAAAGTGAAAAAAAATATTTTATTTTATTTTAAATGAAAAATCTGAAAACAAAATTTTACGTTTGTGAAACTAGAAAAGTAAAATAAAAATAAACTTGTGGAAAAATATATTACTGATGTTCGAAAACTTATTTCTAAATTAATCAAAGATAATCCCGAAACACAACCCCTACGTTTCTGGACTTTATTAATTATGAAAAAAATTAAAGTAAAAGAGAGCCATTAAAAATTTAATCTTTGCCAGCCAAGGAAATTTAATCTTTGGCAGGAGTAAGAAACATCAGAAAAGGTAAAAGTAGGAAAAAAGCAAAATCTTCACATTTTTTGGTTACAAGGTGACTTGAAGGGAAATTGGCCTCTCAAATTAATTAAAAATAATGAATTTTTTTGCTCCAGATAACAAAATATTATTTTCACATAAGTTTCTCATTCGCCTGTAACCTCCTCACGGTTTAAGATAAAGAAGTGTCAAACGTAACTTTAAATTTTTAAGCTTGTAATTTATGTCAGTTTTTCTGTATTGTAAGTTAATAAAATTGAATTGAACTTTATTTTCCTGAAGTGTGAGGGCAAATATGATAATTTTATGCTGAAGGTCGGAAACTTCTGAGCAATTTTTTAAAATTCTATCTATTCGGCAGATTATGGTGTTAGCTCAACCTTTTTTAGAGTGTCAATAGACAAGTTTATTGGTAGTAAATTTAAAATATCCCCTTTTGTCAAAAAATGTAACCTATCAGTAGTCAGTCCTGTTTAAATACAGAAAGTCAATTTCTTTCTGGTTTAAATTGGTTTTACTAAATTTAAGGTAGCTAGGGTCAATTTGCTATTTTCTGGGAACGCATTATTGTTAAATACCATCAATATACTTGCAAGTGAGATCAAATTTATTTTTGACGTGATAATCATTTCCTATCTTTCTAAAAATTCAAATTTATTGGCATAAAGGTAAAAGTTTGTGCAGAAAAATTTATCCCTATGAAAATTTCGTAAATTTGCTGGTAAGTATTACTGTTAAATTTTACAAAGCTGTGATAAGGTGCAGAGTAGCAAGTCTTTCCATCTATTGCTTTAAATGATTTTAAGAAAAACTGTGGAAAATGTTTTTGGCAATTTCAATAAACTATTTTAAGTTTTTTAAGCAAAAGTGTAGTACACAAATTTTCAAGATCATAATATGTAATATATTTAAAGAGTGTTTTAAAATCATTAAGGTAGAATAGCGGGATTGAAGAAGACTGGAGGGAAACGAAAATTTACTACAATTCTACTATGCAGATTTTAAAATTTAAGTAACTTATTTGTTAATTTGTTGCTCATGTAAAGAATTTTATCCCATCCCTCCTTGTTAATGATATAGACAGCACATGTCTCCTTTGTCCTTTGTGCGTCTCTTAAATTTTTGCTATACTTCACTTAAACTTATTTACTCAAATTTTCTAACTCAACCGATTTACAAAGCAAATTAAAAATAAGATAAGAAATTGAAAGTTTTGAAATTAAATATGCCGATTAATTTCTGTAGCTTCTTGTAGTTTTATTTTTTCATAACAAGTATAAAACATTTCTCAAATATAAATATAGGAACAGGGAGACAGCATTAAAAGCTAGATTTCGCTATTTGTCCAAAATCAATTTTTTTTTTTTTTTTTTTTTTTTTTAAATTTGAGATTGTCCAAAACGTGAATATTTTCGTCATTTAATACTCTTCTGTAACTGGAAGTGTGTGTCTACGACAAAAGAATGCAAAAATAAAGCTCGGATAAGGACTTTAAAGCCGGATAAGAGGGTGGGTACGTTTATATACGTTTAGTGCGGCTGATTGCAACAAAAAAGGGAAATGCATAACCAGATGTTCTTATAGTCCCATATATAAAATGTGAACATTCTACGGCTAATCGTTTTTGAGTTTGGGAGATACTTTACATACGTACATAAGTACAAACGACACGAAAATATCCATTTTACAAACTGTTTTGAAATAAGAAATTCTTTATTTTGTCCGTACGTATAGACTTCACCCAAAATAATAGCCAAATGGATTCAGAAACGGTCAAAATGGAGATTTCCGTATAAGTCCGGAATATTTCGGAATGGCAATACTTCCTTTACTTCGCACAAGGAATAAAAAATCATCTTCATTTTAGTATATGAAGCAGATAAGTGTTTTATGAGATAGTGCTAGTAGATATATGTAATCCCCGGAGGACACAGTACTAAGCTCTTTATTTATATTTATTCATGTATTTTTAAAATTCCATCCAACAGGCTGAAAAGCACCTAACCCAGTGGGCCAGCTGTTCCGTCGATGGTGAAAAGAAAGAAAGAAGTAGATATATGTTCTGCAATACATACGGCAACCTTTTGTAGCAATTTTGATCATTTTAAGTTGAACAGGTCACCGCTTTGGACGCAAGTGTGTTAAATCTTTTTTTGTATTTTTCTTTGGCCTTTGTAAGACCCGTTTCGATACGTTTTTATTATGCTAGAAGGTGTCTCCCTTAAAATTGCGTAATTTGTGGACTAATAGCTTCTTAGCTATTTATTTTAATTGTACATTTGCCTAACTAGGCTTTCTTGTACAGCTTTTTCTAGTTTAATAGTAAGTTTTACATTTATAATTTAAATTACAAGCGCGTAGGGAAAAGGAGCCATTTAATTGAGACTTACTTCATTTTTAAGATTATTAAGTTGGATTATTTTATTTATGAAATTACGTTTTATAGTCTCAACTATTATCGTTTGACAAAACGCGCTAAAGGTGTTAGCTTAATTCGAGTTTTGAGCTGCTTTTCCCTTTTTGAATCCGGCTCAAACCTCGGGTTGAGCTAATTTGCCATTTGTTGCAATTTTTTTGTACATATTTACTGTGTATTTGAAATGTATTTAATTTTTTACTAGCGTCCTTTTAAAATATTTTGTGCGTTAAAATTTCTTAATGTTTTCTTCCCTTTTTGATTTTGAAGTTTTTTCGATTTGTAATTTTTACATTTAGTTTTTACGCGGCAGTTTTTACTATAGTATTGTTTGTTGTTGTTAATTAATTTTACATTTTTGCTAAGGAACTATAATTGTCAAACGTATTTTTTAGCATTAGCTTTTAAACATTCCTCTTCCTTAAAAAAATTTTAAAAAATTTGCAGCTCAATGCGCAAAATTCTTGACCACTAAGGTCTCTCTAATTCATGTTGTCTTTCTACTTTCTGCAATATATATATATATATATATATATATATATAAATTATTATATATATATATATAAATTATTATATATATATATATATAATTATAATATTCGTTCGTGATATATATATATATATATATATATAGACAGAGAAAGAGAGAGAGAGTTCCAAGTTATTTTAAACAGTTGTATAATACAGTTACAGGTATCACTATATTTTCAAAGCACAAATATTATACATTAATTTGTTTCCATAAATAATTAATTAAGAAGTTTGGAAATACCATTTGTAGTTATCGAGTTTTTATTTTAATTAATCCTATTTTTTGTCATTTAAATTATTATTTATCACATACTGAGTTCAAAAATTAATTTTCTTTTGCCACTGCTCTCCGTAATTTATAGATCATAGCAATGTACTTAAATTCGATGGTTAATTAATATTTATTTAGATAAAAAAATTATTTAGTTGAAAATCAAACACATTCTTCCAACAAGAGAAGAAAAACAACACGCCGAAACTTTTGAAAGGTTAAATTATTAAGATGTAAAATACAAGTGAATTTAAATATGTTAAACTTGTAAAAAAAGCATGGCATATTTCTTTTCGTGTGTGCTAGTGTAGTACATAGCACATGCAGGCTAGCAACATGAAAGGTTCGTGATTCGATTTTAGACGAGGTTTTGTGTTCCCCCAAAATCCTAATAATCATTATACTAGTACTCAAAATAAAATGCAGTGGACGATACATCGTCAGCATCTAGATTTGGTCGACTGGTCTCATGCTTCTCCCCAGTCTCCAATAAAGTATATGTGTGTATTTGGAAAAAGATGTAAAGCATTATGGCGTTTCTTTGTATTTGTTTTCTGTGTTTTTGTTAGCTCAAATGAGGATCATTGTCAGTGAGGGTACAGTTGATTTTCATGTTTTCTCTTCCGAAGACCTCATAGTGTTTACAATGCGTCAATTAACAAAAAGAAATGACTTCAGCAGTATAAATTATGGTGACAAGAAACATTTGGTATTGTAAAAATGTTTAGATCCAGTTTCATGCTCCGAAGTACTTTTAGAATGAAATTCTCAAAGCTGCTATAAGCTAACAAACACCGGTGTGCGACTGATATTCTGTGAACCGAAAAGCAATCGATTAATTGTTTAAAAACTTCCGTTAGCAGCTGGGATGTAGCAGAAAGCTAACATACAAGAAATGCAAGGGTTCCATTTTTATTTCATTCTAATATGTAATAAACCGACTGAATTTTTTTAAGGCTTTAAATAAACAAAAAAGGATTATTAAAAGATGCAGAGAAATGCCTGAAAAGAATTGCGTAAAAATATTGTGGACTCAAAGAAAGAAATTAAAATGAATGTTGAAGTATAGATTGTAACAGATTAAAAAAAATACTGTAGTGTCTTGCACATGTGGTGATGAGTTAATGGAGAGATTTTCAAAGCGTGTCCAGCTCTTAATCGACCGTGAAATGATTTTTAATTCCGAAATTATGTTTTATCACATGACCTTAAAACACTTTGTAAGAACATCCTAAATGCCTATATGTTTTTAAAACTCAAAAATAAAGAAGATGAATGTGGTTTATACTCGTATTCAGAAATTAGAACCTCACTACGCAATTAAATAAATACGCATGCGTATTTGAATAGCATGAACTCTTTGCCTGCAGCAAGAGATTTCTTCCTTTAAAATAAATTGTTTTAGTGAATTTTGTTTAAATTTCTTTAAATAATTTTTTTCGCTTAAATATTTTATTTCTAGTTATTAATAATACATGATATCTATAAATATTTCAATTATTAGATGATACTCATTTATTACAATTTAATACATTTATTGCAATTTATTTTAAGTGGTGGAAGTGGGAGTGGGCGGAAGAAGTGGGAGGAAAGGCTTAAGCCATTAATACCATTAAATCGGGAAATTTTAGCGCACATTGTTCTTTTTATTGACGGGACTTCACATAGGCACACTGTTTAGAAAACATCGTTAGTGCTGACTCCTAGAATCCTATGCGGTCGCGTGTAATTTCTTCCAGCAAAGAAATATTTTCATCAGACAAATAGCTCATAAACTGAAGTATATATGAATATAAACAAAGTTTAAGAAATATCAAAAATAAGATTATTAATTATTAAAGTTCCGCACTCTGCTACGAAATTAATTTAATAATCAACAGATAATTACTAAATCAAAATAGCCACCGACTTTTGCTATAATTATTGTCTGTCGATTACTCTAGGCAACAATTTGTAACACAATTGCAGTTGAGTTCGATTTTTGAGCTGTTTCAGAGTTAAATAGGCATGCTAATTTCAAAACTGTAATGAATTTCTGTCACATCAATTTGTTTTATACCTTATGTGAATGTGACTACTTTTCGGAGCATCGAGCATGAATCATAAGAAGTGCTATTGGTCTCCTACTAGTTGACATAAACCCTGTGAACCCATAGATCACTCAAGTGATTGTTACTTTTGTACAGTTAAAATGCCAGGATATAAGAACAAATGTAAAATAGCGTATACAAGTTCATCATCAGCTATTTGCCCAGTGCCCCACTCAGCTGAACTCCCACTGCCAGTTTTCAAAGAATTACCCTACGAACACTTTGAAACTGAAGACGATTCTGTTTATAAGGGATTTGACCAGCATGAGTTGAATTATAAGGTATTTCTTCCTCTTCTCTAGCGTGCCTTCGTGGTGTAGTGATGAGCACACTGAGCCGGTATTTCAGAGGTCCGTGGTTCGACTCCCGACGAAGGCGGTTGTTAATTTTTCATCTCTCCGGCGTCCCAAAAAAAATACCTAATGTCTCTACAGTGGCGCCCGAACTAAAAGGGTGTTGGATGAGGATTCTCCACACCCAGGATTTGGCGACTGGGTTCCCTGAAAACCCCAGTCGCCCTTTAAAAAAGGGGAGTACATAAGGTATTTCTCCCTCTTCCCTAGCGTGCATGCCCTCGTGGTGTAGTGGTAAGCACACTCAGCCGGTATTTTGAGAGGTCCGTGGTGCGATTCTCGGCGAAGGCGGTTGCATATTTTTCCTCTTTTCGGCTTTTCTAATTAACCTAATGACTGTACAGAATGATTTGGAACTATCCAAAAAAGCTTTAGAGCTGTTATCACGAAGATGTACTAGAAAAACCTGCTTAAAAAATGGCATCTTACTTTCGATCAAAAGAAAATGCATTTCTGAAATACTTTGGAAGTGATGATGGATTTGGGTATTAACGTACATGGTTTAATGGAAGATTTGGGAATTTCAGGCTATAATGGAACTCAATGGCGACTGTTTTTTGATAGTTCAAAGCAGAGCTTGAAGTGTGTCTTTCTACGCAATGAAACTTACACTCATGTCCACAAATTAAGGATAATTTGGAGTCACACGGAAATCGAACTCTAAAATAAATATATCACCTGTAAAATCACTAAACACATCTTCAAGAATCATATGCAAATTTCAGGAAGTAACCAAATGACACCGATGGTTCGTCACAATGACGAGAGTGTAAGAGAGTGATATATAAGGAATACAGGCAAAGACGTAAAATTGTTCGCAGGCGCTTTATAAGCATTTCAGTGCAATAACCGAATAGTTATGACACAAAGGACGCCATCTGGATGATTTTTTTACGTGGTAGAATTATCAGCCGTCTGGAATGTGGGCGTACCTAACTGGAAGTATCAGACGAACTTGGAATTGCCCAGAGTGTCATCTCCAGGCTTTGGCAACGATTCCAAGATGATGGTAATGTGAGTAGACGTTACAGCACAGGTCGCCCCATAGTTACAACGCCGAGTGAGGACCGGTATTTGGCAGTTACTGCCAAAAGAAACAGGCGGAGCACGCCTCAGACCTGTCTCGTCAGCTCTCTTCAGCCACTGGTACGACAATTTCAAGGCAGACCGTGTACAGACGCTTAGGGCAGATTGGTCTATATGCTCGTAGACCTGTCAGATGCGTTCCACTTACTGCAACTCACTGTCGAGTGCGGTTAGCCAGGAGTAGAGAGCATGCATTGTGAACACCACAATAGTGGGCTTGTGTGATGTTTTCGGACGAGTCTAGGTTTAGCTTGCAGTCTGATTCTCGCCGGACTTTCTTTCATATAGAGAGATCCAGGTACCCGTTACCACCAAGAAAACATCATTGAACGACACCGTTACGGTGATGCAGGAGTGCTCGTTTGGGGTGGAATTATTCTGGGTTCCAGAACTGACCTGCATGTTCAAATTGGAACCATGACAAGCCAAATCTATCAGGACATCATTCTGGAACAACATGCACGTTTGTTTCGGGGCGCCATGGGCGCACCATTTGTGTTTATGGATGACAACGCCCGACCTCTCTGTGAAAACATCGTAAGCGAATGCCTTCAATCGGAGGATATCACCCGTATGGACTGGCCAGCATTCTCACCGGACTTGAATCCAGTAGAGCACGTGTGGGACATGCTTGGCCGACGAGTTGCAGCCCGTCAACCTCCTCCTACATGTCTACCGGAACTTCGGAGAGCATTGCTTTTTGAGTGGTGTAATATCCCCCAAAATCAGATCGATTAGCTTTTTTTTTTTTTTTTTTTTTTTTTTTTTTGTAATATGCTCCAGGGAGAAAAAATCGCTAATTTTTTTAATAATTTCAAACATATAGCATCTTTTTTTGTTCTTTACCTTTTGTTTAATAAATAAGCTTTACAAATAAGTCAAATTCGTTTTGCTTCTAACTCTTCCTTTGCCTGGTTTTGCATTATCCTTAATTTATGGAGATGAGTGTATTTGGTGCAGTCCCAGTAGCACATTCAGTTTGTTTGAAGAACGTGAAGCATAAAGAGAGTCACTGATTTATTGGCATATCACACGCACTAATAGATCATCTGTGTTGACATTAAAATTGTCTGTTTCCTCCATACCCAGCAACGGAACGTATTTCTGTCTTTTTGTTGTGTGTGTATGTGGGACAAGAGAACGCATGAGAAGCATTGATTGCAGACGAATTGTCTACCAAGATCTGAACTGAAACCTGGTGATCCAAACATTCTACATCAGCCATTTGTCGATAGAATTATAATTCCACACATAATTATATTTCCACCTCTCCATATAGTCTCATGAAGCAATTAGTCAAAACTTTGCATTTAGAGGAGAGTGTTTCAGATATCTCATTTTGTACTTTATTAGCCTGTCATTTGAAAAGATAGAGGCCAATGTGTTTATTTGTCCACAGATTCGGCAATTCCTTTGAAATGAATATTTCATCGAAGCAATGGCAGAACTTCAAAAGAATGCTTAGTTGGAATTCAGAAACATAGTCAAAGACTTTCTTAGAAATATGCGAGCATAGCATAGAATTACAACGAAATTGTCCAGCAACTTTTGGAGGGCTTAAAAATGCTTAGTTGCAACATGAGCATAAAATTATATTTTTTACATAGCCATCTTGATAATTTCCCGAAAATCTTGGTGCAGTCAGTGATGAGTAGAGGGAGCGATTCCACCAAGATTTGAGGTGATAGGGGCACGGTACCAAGGCAGATGGGTGGCTGACTATTTTTTAAGCGAGACTGTCCAGACAAACACTCCAGAAAAAGCCATAAATGGAAATTTTTACTTTAACATGTATGTTTACCTTTTGGTAAAAAAAATTACTATTTGTACGAACAAAATTTAACCTGCAGTAACTACATCTATAGAGCCTTTGGATGAATAAAACTATCCTTTGTAAACAGTATATTTGTCAAGTTTTCCCTTTATTTTCCTTTATATGCATATTTTGCATGACTATTGAGACAAAGAGTGAGTATCCTGTAGCTTAAAATGTTGACGTGATAGACAAAAACTGAGGCTATTTTTGGATTCAGAGGCCAATAATTAGTAAAAAAAAAAAAAAAAAAAAAAAAAAAAAAAAAAAAAAAAAAAAAGTGGGGGCAGTAGTAAAAAAAAAAAGTGGAGGAACGAAATTGCTGTTCCCCAGTGTTATCTATCTATCTATCTCTATCTACATAAGAGCATATGTGTATATATATCTCTCTGGGGTGAATTGCTGCTTGGATACGTTATATATAAAATATGAATTTGAATATAACTGAAATATAGAAGTTTGTGATACCAGTCATAGTGAAAATGATCAGCAAAGCTTGGAGAGAATTAGTAACTTGAGGCACTGACAGTTACTTAGGTTGCCTATGTAGTAATTTATTGGCACAAAAAAGCAGTTATCCACTGAAAACTATTTCATATGGTGAATGCAATTTTATGGTCTATTTTGTTTAACACTTTTGCAGTTAAAATTTTGATATGTTATCTGATGAAGAATTTATGGATATCCTGTACGTGCATCCTATACGTAGGCGTACTTTATGTTTACCCCCTGTTCTCACCAACGTAAAGGAATTTTCGTCAGCGTTAATGACTAATATTAGAAATGCATTTTAAGAATATAATTATCATGTATGTCATTTATTTTGTTTACATGGGGAAATTAAAATATAATTATGCTGTTTCTTACTGCTAAGAATACCTTCTGTAATCCTCATAGAAGTCTAAATGACTAATTGAACTCTGGAACTATTTTTACATCCTTAATTCTATTTTCGACGCAAAAAGTGCTGACTATAAGAATGTTTCGCAATTGATTAATTTCATGTATAAAGTAGATACAAGATTGTTTCCTTTTCTGCAAAAAAGCTTTCGTCTCAGTTTAGATATTTTTAAACTGTTCTGCACATTAAATCCTTACTTAGTTATCTTCATACTTTGCACTTAATGTCGTTATAAAAAATAGCTGTTACTTTGTCGTTATTAAAAAAATAGCGGTCATAGCCTATTTTGTTGAAATTTGCAGAGTATTGCCGAAGAGGATGGAATAAGAAAACGAACGCTAAAACTAATAACTTTGGTTTGAGACGATTGTCAAGAACTGAAAAGGCTGGTTGTATTGGTATTTTAATGTTTTTCCAAAATGTAGTTTTTATTATCAGATAATTACTTACAGAATGTCTTTCATGAACTTCTTACTTTCTGATCGACCTTTATCTATTGCATGAAGATTTACCTAACTAACTTGGACGGAAAAATATATATGCATCCTTTGGTGGCAAATTTAATTTTAGAGGCATTAAATAAAATAATCGAAGTTAATCTTAACTACAGTTCAGATCGACATGGGAAGGATGAACAGTATAAAATGTTTGAAAGCTTCTTTTGAATTCATTTTCCCTCTTACTATAAACATAAAAGTAGGATAGAAAGAAACAAATAATTTTAAATTAAAGAAAATACCAACATTTGATGAGGCGTATATTATGGCACACTTTTTTGCCTAATTTTAAACTGCCAACTGATGAATTTCTCTTCATATCAGTCAATAACAATATTTATTCCAAATAATTCAATAGACAAATGCTTTGAAAGAGTACTATAATTATTATTACATTTTTATTATTTAAAGTATTATAATTTTTTTCTATTTTAAAACAAAATTATTCCATTATTATTTCTGAGTAATATGCTGCCTAAAAATTAATTATATATGAAAAGTAAGAAATTTAAAACCAAATTCACAAAGACATGAAAGAAATGAAATTCAAAACCAGTAAAACCCAAAATTCCCTATTTATATATATATGTATATATATATGTAACAAATAATCTCAACCAGTTATCACCAAGCCAGAAGTGTGAACTACAGATGTGAAATACAAAAATTACAAAAATGTGTAGGAAAAGAAATGCAATTAAAATCTTATTCAATATTATCAAGAGGATGTAGATCAGATTCAATTGAATCCCCTCCTTCAAGGGAAACTCTGTTCTGCTTCTCTGTTCATCCAAAATTAGCTGATGATTCTTTCATGTCTTTGTGAATTTGGTTCAAAATTTCTCACTTTTTATCTATCCATATATATATACAAAGCCCTGCATTCAGGAAGAGGACAAACTGCTTCTGCAATTTTAATTACTCTATCGCTGATAGATCTCTAAATTGATATAGCAAAATATATTATTTTCCTGCTTGCCAGACCAGATACATTACAGATATGATGACCAGATACATCTCCCTTTCAAATGTTACATACCAGGTATACAGTCTGTTTGCATTTTGGAAATCTGTTCCATCACAGCTGCAAACATATAAAAGTGAATGATTAATTTCAATAAATTTCATGATTTCCTTTCAGCTATAGGCGACTTGTTAAGAGCTCACATTTCTGAATGAAAATTTTACAATATTTTCAGAAAATGATTTAAACAAAGCTTTTTCTGAAACAAATTTCGATTCGAAATATAAGTAACTTTTAACACTTATTTGATTCCTTAGCATTTATTTCACAGAATCTCACAAAGTAGAAGAAATATTACAATTTACCGATATAGCAAGTGGTTCATTTCTAACTGAAGAAAAAAATGTATTGGTCTTAAAGCAACTGATGAATATGAAGTCTAGAGAGAAAGCTAGTAGATCTTAATATGAAACCCTCTGATATTATTTACCAGGGTATTTTGATTAAAAATGAAATGATGTTTACAGCTACTAATGTTGGGTGGATAGCTGTTAGGTGTTGTATTATACAGTTCGAATGCTCACGCTAAACTTTCATTCATTTTTATTGAACAAAAGTCTAGACAAAAGTGTGCAGTAAAAATAATCCTCTATCATATGGACTAATGAATCTGAGAGCAAATTTCATGAGTAAAAAAAAAAAAATTCTCATTCCCATTTTAATACTCTGGAATATCTAAATCAGTTGAATAGGGAACTGTGATATTTCTCACTCTTTTATGGTACTTTGTCACGATATGTTATTTTGCACTCAAATATTTCATGCCTTTATAATTTCGATGCAAATATGATTAAGGTTACTAGATATTAGATGATTTTATCTTTAAAAACAATACTGGAGTTGCAAACATTACGAAGAGTTCAAATAACTTTTAAGTTGTTAGCTTTCCCAGAACTTCTTTTAAGAGGTACTTATTAAAGCAGGCAGAAAAAGATTTAAATAACTTAAAGCATTATATTTGATTCCTTAGCAGTTCTTACTGCAAAATAAAGATAATGTCACAGGAAAATGCTGAAAGTGTAACTAATGACGCACTTGTCCCAATTACATCGTCTGAAATATGTAAAATTATATGTAACTTTCAATTACTACATTAAATATACTAGCTTTACATCGTGTTTAATTTTAAATTATTTTAAATTAATTTCACACATATACTTTTTAATTTAGTGTTAAAACTGAAAGGAAAAAGTAGAGATGAAATTTGTAATTTCATGTTAAAAATATGCGTATAATGCGTGGTAAAAGTTCTTATACGAGATGTTGAGATACAAGACATAAGAAATAAAAATTTATTACGATAAGAGTCAATAAGAAAGAAACTAAAAAAAAAAAAAAAAATGTGCTTTAAGTTGTCTCGCTAGTTAAAGAGTCAGAAATTTCTCTATTAAAAAAGTGAAAGAATAAATTAAAATATAAATTTTCATTTGAATTATTGTCTTAAACTGAAAATGTTTTGAGACCAAATTTAGGAGCAATGATATTTAGAAAAATAAGTAAACTTGCCTTCTGATGTCTCAGATTCTGTCCTGTTTCTTAACACTTGATATAAACATATATTTTGTAACGTAAAGAGTGCCATAAAAAACAGAAATTTTTTTATAAAGAAAAGAAGTTACTTATTCCTATATATGGCACACAAATTAAATAAAAAATGCCAAAGATTATGGGGTAGGAGAGCACTTTTTTACATAATCACGATGTTGATGATCACCTTCTTGTACGATGTAAAAAAAGTATTGTAATCACGAAAAATTACGGGTATCATTATTTCGGTGTCCGCCGATAACATCGCGGCAAAAACATCGCGGACGAAAACGTCGCGGAGAAAACAACGCAAAGAGAAAACGTCGTGCTACAAAATATCGTTGGAGAAAACATTGCAAAGAGAAAACATCGTAATTCTAAAACATCGTGATACAAAACATCGTCATGGAAAATAAAGCGGTTCAAAACTTCGCAGTTTAAAAACATCGTCGTCAAAAATATCGTGGTAAAAAATAAAGTATCTACAAATCATCGCATGACGATAACATCGCTGACATGCTTTTTTTTTCAGGTTTTAATAATTGTAAATTGATATTCCAATAATGATTTGTGAGTGCAAGATGTAAAGAAGGATAATTTTTACTTTCACATTTTTTTATTAACTAATAAATTTTGCTGAAAAAGTAAGAAGGAAGCTTAAGCATAAGAAAATTAAATGCAACTTATAGATTATATTTTTCGTGAAAAATTACCAGTAAAAACTTTATAAAAATGATTTATTAATGACCTTTCTTAGTTAACTGTGTCGGTTTAAAATTCTATTAAGTGCTATAAGTTGCATTAATTTTTTATGCTTAAGTTTCCTTCTTATTTTCTCCACAAAATTTTATTAGTTAATAAAAAATATGAAAGTAAAAGTTATCCTTCTTTCCATCTTGCGCTCAGAAATCAATATGGGAATATCCATTTACAGTTATGAAAGCCTGAAAAAAGCATGTCTGTGATGTTATCGTCAAGCGATGATTTGTAGATACTTTATTTTTTACCGCGTTATTTTCGACGACGATGTTTTTAAACTGCGAAGTTTTTGAACCGCTTTATTTTTGACGACGATGTTTGGTACCACGATGTTTTAGAACTGTGATGTTTTCTCTTTGCGATGTTTTCTCCCACGATGTTTTGTAGCACGACGTTTTTGCCTTGCGTTGTTTTCGTCCGCGATGTTTTTGCCGCGATGTTTTCGGCTATAACCCATTATTTCAACGAAAATATCCATTTTGACCGCTTTCGAACCCATCTGAATGATTTTTTTGCATAACATCTGTACGTAAGGATAGATTAAAGGATTCTTTTTTCCCAAGCGGATTGTAACATGGATTTAAACCGGATTCAGAAAGGATTTTTTTCGTGACGTTCGTACGTGCGTATGTATGCATCCTACATAACTAAAAAATGATTAAACACAGAACGTTAAAATTTTGTATACGAGACTGCTATAACATCTAGTTGTACATTTCCCTTTTCTACTGCATTCGGATTCATCAAACATTGCCTTTCATCATTTTATTTTCGACAGACACTCTTGGAAAACGTTCCGAGGATCTAATGCAGCATTATATACATTAGATGTTCACAGAAGCAAACAAGTTTTAGCAAGAAGGAATGGCTGTGATTTTTGGAGGTTTAATTCCAATCTTATAATTGCTTGATATGTCAGTTAATAAGATTTTAATGATCGGATTGAAACATTTTATATAATATATAAATATATATTTTATAAAATATATAAATATATAAATATATATTATATAAAGGGGATCGCCGAAGAGAGTAGTTTGATTCTTACATGCAAAATACAATGGTCAAGTTTAAAAATACTATGTGAAGAGAATATAGAAGTACGAAAATGAATTTCATTAAAAAACATGTCAAAGTACTATTTAGAAAAAATGGATTTCCAAAATAATAAATGGTTCTGATTTTATTCTGACAAAATCCTAAAAATGCAGACCTCTCTAAATACTTGATCTGAGCTAAAATAGAAGTGCTTCAAACTTTTAAAATTAAGAACATAGATTTAATATGGCCAACACCAGAATTAATTATTCCATTTATTGATGTCTGATCTATTTTTATGTGTATTATTAGTCAATCGGAACTCTTTATATTAGCTCAAAAGTCGTTAGCCCAGAACGGCCATTAATTTCGTTTTGGCATTTTGCGTCGATTCTTTTTCTGCGTTGATTCCTTTTTCAAACTGTTGCCACCAATTATTACAGAACTGTATTGTATTTAAAGAAATTAAATAATGAAGAATCTACATAAATGTATGTGTGTTTCTCTCATTGTGATAAAACAACGGGACCTAGAACCATAAAAGTTTGAATAACGCAATCCTCCACCGAATATGGGCATCTGGAAGCCCTAATTGGGAAATTTTTTATTATTGATTTCATATTTTGTAACACTTTAACGAATTTTTGAATAAAAAACTCAACGATTTCAAAGCGAGCAACGGCAACAAATTTTTTTTTTGTAAAAAAAAAAAAAAAAAAAAAAAAAATTATCTCCGCTCTCGAGACTATGTATCGGAAATTTTAAAGAAATGCTCATTTAAAATTATTTTGCGATATTGCTGTTGAAATGAATTTTATGATTTAAGTGCGAAGAGCATGATATTTAAAAGGTAACATACAAAACATTAAAAAAGCGCACCTTTTCTTTTTAAGAATATTTACAGTTAGCACAAAAGTATTTCTTTTATCCTTCTTTCCATCTTGCGCTCACAGTTCAAAGGCATTTACTGAAAATATTTAGACTGCCCAGAGCATTTGTACTCGGTTTTTAACTATTAAATATGTTTCATAAAATTGTATCTTCTGCTGTTACACACTCTAAGAAGTACAGAACAGCCCTACTCAAAAAATCCACTTATTTCTTGTACTTTGAATTTCAAACGCTATCATAAAAAACTACCGTAAACTATTAACTATCATAATGTGTCACAAATAGTAACTCGGATATATAATAGCCACTGATGTCCTGAAGGATGTCCCGAGTTTTCCAACCAGCAGCTTATGTTGAATCCTCTGAGAGAATTTTTTTTCACATTATTTTAAAACACAAGATAAAATGAAAATGTGATAAGGTTTTTAACTCACGCTAAACTGCATTGGAAGGCATAGGATGAACAAATGATAATTTTAAAAGAAATATTAATTTTACATTAGGGACAATTTTGATGCTTAAAACTGCTTTTCCAAAATTTTCCTTGATGTATTATTCCCTATAACAACAGAAATCATAAAAAGATGTATTGGGATTAAAACTATTATATCGGAAGAGAAACGCTTAAAATGATTTTTTATTAGATAAAACATAGAATTTCCCAAAATGTTATTTTAAGAACTGCTGTTCAAAATACCTATACTATCATTTTCGAGTAATCATTGGGTGGTTTCAAAAATATGACACCTTCCGTCGTTCTGTAGAAGCAAATGATAGACAGTTGGTTAACATTTTAACAGTTCATTATGTTGTTATTGCTTTTACAAAGGAAGTGCGACAGAAAAAAGTGTGAAGTTTCCAGTGCTGCATGCTGAACAAAGACATTAAGCATTCGACTGGTTTTTTGATAGAACATTAAGTCCTGGAGGTTGTTATTTAGTGGGCAGTGCTTTTGTGCCATTTTCTTTCTTTCATCACTGTCTTTACGTTGCTGAACTGCCATGATTTTTCTTCACCTGCTTCACAGTTATGGATATAGGTGGGAAGCGGGAAAGGGGGATAAATCGTCTGCTGTAGAACGCAATCCACCGATCAGTCTCTTAGGTATACAAATTTATTCCACGCAAGAAGTTATAATGAAACCTTAATTGCGTTTTGTAGTTGGCAAACAGTAGCGATATTTTGTAAAGAAAACTTATGAAACACGCTACTGTGCAGGCGGTTCATGTCAACTGCAAATCCTTTTGATTAGCAAATTTGAATATTAAGCTAGGTTGTTACGCTACGTTGAATTTCTCTCCACAGACCTATTATTATCCAGATACGTTAAGGTGGGCCTAGGCTTTAACAAAGAAAAGATTCAAACTCCGATTTTGACAATTCTTTGGGTTCCAGTTTCACAAAATCTGAAAAAAAAAAATTTCTAGTTCTTGTGTATCCGAAATCTGAAAAACTATCGAATGTCAAAATATGCTTATCAATTTATTTGTTTTTATAGCATAAATTAACATTTGAGCATGAAGAACTTAACAGAAAGCTTTTATTTGCTAACGAAGAAACTTAATTCACATTCCAGAAAGATCGAAGTATTATATGAGATCATATATAACCATAGGGCAGAAATTCTACATGTTTTAGTCGTGTAACAAGAGACGTGCAGAAAATAAATAAACGAGAGAGTAAATTAGGATACATTTGTAGATATGTAAACGATGTTTCGTCTATGTAGCGCTCATTCTTTAAACAATTTTTGAAAGAAGCTTTAACTTACATTTAAAATTCGTAGCTTAATTTTTGAGTTCTTTCAATAATAGAATTCTGAAGAAATACATTTCAGGCATTTCCAGAATTCTAATTATGTTCATGATTCTCAAATAACATAGATCTAAAAATTTCCATATATAAAAGACAAGCCCCACAGCGATAGCAAGTCTTTTAAACTATGAATATTTTCATCTAAATCAATGACGATCTGCTTCCCTTAGAAAGTTATCCATGGAGGCATCCCTTTCCTTTGTCAGTTAGCCCTCGTGTGCTTTGCCTATTCCAACATCCCAACCTAAAGAAGATTAAGAGTTCTGATGGCTGGTCAAAATTAATAATTTATACATTTTTCATCAGTTAAGGAATTTTTGCACTCTATCATTGAAATGGAACGGTCATAATAACGGGCATCGATTACATTGATAAGCTTACATTGATAAGCCTATTTTGTACATGTTGAATTAAAATCACTGCTAATTTCTTTGTTACTGTAAATTAATTTCTTCAGATAAAAATACTATTTTTTTAGCTGATTTTAAGTCTTTTTAGTATAGACTTAATGTTTTTTGTATAGACAGATTATAGATTTTTTAGTATACATATAGACACTAAAAGCCAGTATTCTTTTAGTATAAGACAGATATTTTTTATTATTATTTCTTTCGACTTAATGCATTGTCATGTCTTAAATAATGATATATAAAACGATTACACGAGTAATATGTTGTAAGTAAATGCAATAATATGCTCTATGGGTGGTATATGCAAACGATGCTATGTAAATAGTATTCTGAAATGGGAATCCTTCATTTAAAACTAAAAGCGGTTATGAACATTACTTAAAATTAGACAGCGTCTACCTCATTATTATTGGAGCCCTAAGAGGCCAGAGCCCCAAGTCAGATGAGTTTTGCTAATATTATCCATGAGAACTTTTGAATAAAAATACACTTTATAGATTTGAACGAGGTGACACTCTTCATATTGTTTACTTTTCTTTTGAAATTGGTCTTAATATTATAAATTTTCTCAAACTTTATTTGCTTTAATTCTATTAAAATATGTTACACTTAATGTTTATTTTTATTCAATTATTTATCGAATCGTTGGCTATTATTTATTTATTTATTTATTTATTTTTCTAAATAAATTTTTTCATCAGAGGCCTAGAGGTAAAATCGCCGAACTCTAGTAGTTTGACATGGGTTCAGTTGCAGGTAAATGGGCTAGCTGCATGAACGTTTTCATAGGTTTTCATATGTGTAACCTGGATACGAACCAGATTCGCTTAAAAAGCTCTCCACGAAATCAGCCTTCCTTTTAAGGCAGATAGCTCTAAAGTGCTTTGCCACGATCAAATAAACCAAACCTAAATCAACTTATTGCTCTTTATTAATTTATCAACTACATATTATGTCATTCATTTAATTTCTAATTGCTCATTATTTATTGCTAAATAAATGGTGTTTTCTTATGCTTTTGTTCATCGTAATCTGCTGGCTTTCACATTTTTAATTTAATAAATTAAGCCCTATATGGAAGCAAAAATAACACTTAAGAAAACCGTAGAATTGGGAGACGTAAGATTATCAATACTGAAGTTCAGCACTTTTTAAAGGCTTTTAAACATTTCTTTCTTTTAATTCTGGAAAGCGGCATTCATATGAAGAACCTTCTTTCCACGACGAAGCTACATAATATTTCTCTCTAACATTGCTTTCAAAGGGTTAAAAAATACTTTTTTGAAAATCAATAATAGCAACTGATGCATAGATTTACTGAACTTCTTTACGAAAGGAATTAAATCTCAAAATTATTTGTTGATTGCATGAAAAAAAGTTTTAATTAATTCTTGATATTTTGATGAATTTGAAGTTGATCAAAAACAATCTGAAGCACTGCTTTTTGCATTATTTCTTTAAAAGAAAATTAAATTCGTTTATGTATATCTTTGCATACAAAGCAGAAAACGAAAAAAAAATGTAAATTTCGAAATTCAAAGTTCTTAAAATAAACAGGATAATAAATTAGAGAGTGAAATTCTGGTTAAAATTTTCATTACAACAATTTTTTTTCTTTAAAGTTTATAAAAAATTTCCAAATATTTGAAATATTTGTAATCTGTTCCCCCCTTCCCTAGAGTCATATTATGTTACTTTACTACAGCATTTTTCTTTCATGTAGCTTGATAAATAAGGAACTCTGAAAGCTGTTAGCAGTCTCGAGGCAAAACATCTGAAATTTTTGGAAGAACCAATTTCCAGATTTAAATCACGTTTTAATTAGTGAGTAATAAGCCCAAGCTCCTTCCGAAATCCTTATGAATTATCAGATACTAAAAAACTGATTAAATTCACCAGAACTTATCTACTAATTAAACAACCGGGAATTTTTTTAAAGTTAGATGTTGTAAATGTCTGGATAATGATTGCCTCCAGTATATAAATTCAAGCTGTTGTTTAACAGTAGGGCAATTTTTTCTTTTCTCAAGCCATATCTCTCCAAAGTGATAAAATTTTCTTCTCAAATCTTTCCTGTCCAATCATAAACTTTTATGATTGGATTTGATGATATTGTTTTAAATTTCTAGATATATATTAACCAACTAATGCTACCTAAAATTTCTGAAATAGGAAAAATAAAAATAATTGTTAGAAGAATAGAAACTTTGATTAATCTTTCCAAAAATAAAATTTTCCTAATCGAGTAATACACAACTAACTGCAAAACTACCAATAATAATTCTCTTCCCCACAGAAAATATTACTCGTTGAAAAAAAAAAGTAAGTTTCTTTGTTTGTGAATTGCTTGAATTAACTAACTATAAAAGATGATCCCCCATACTAACAATAACTAAACATGTTATTTATTGCCTTAAATGGGCCTGGATCTTATGTTGCCTTTACTTTATCTTTTGATAAACTGAGAAAGCTTAGATTTTTTTTTTAGAATAATTTTACTGTAATATATTCCACAATTTCAAGAGGAAAAAACGTTTGATAAGAATGGATACAGAAACGTAATATTTAAGTTGCCTGAAATGTCCATTACTAACATTTTAAGTGACTTCCAAAATCTCAGAATTTTGTGAGTGCAAAATTAAGGTTGAAATTAAAAAATCTGAATATTTGCAGACAAATTAATCTGTTTACTGAGCAAAAAAATACTAATTCTCGGAAAAATTCTTTAAAAATATTTCATGGTTTTGTTCTCTAATATTATTTCGCCAAATCAATTTGTTCTTTAACCTTTATGTATCGATTGCGAATGTTAATGAATAATCTTTTTCTTTATATAGAAGCTGAAGAGACATTAGGTACATTTTCAAAGCAGGAGAGTTGAAAAATGAGCAATACCCTCACCAGGACTCGAACCTCTGACAACTCGAAATACGCGCCGAGTGTACTGGCCATTACACCTCAAAGACATGCTAAGAAGGCGGAAGAAATACTTTATATACTTCCTCTTTTAAAGGATGACTGGGGATTAGGGGACCCAATCGCTAAAGCTTGGTGGTTGAGAATCATTATCCACCACTTTTTTTTAGTTTGGGCGAAACTGTAGAGACATTAGCTTGTTTTGAAGCAGGAGACATGAAAAATGAGCAATACGCTAGCCGGGACTCGAACCACCGACCTCTCGAAATACGCGCCGAGTGTGCCGGCCCTTAAACCACAAAGACATGCTAAAGAGGTGGGAGAAATACCTTATAAAGCATTTCTTATGGTTGGTTATGATAGTTTTAGATTATAATTACTATGCATACTAAAATTGCCATCCTTATAAAAATGGTTACTTTCATTTTAGGAAATGTGAAAATTTATCGAAAGAAGATAAATAGAATACACCAATTCTTCTGAAACAGAATAGAAAAGAGGGAGGATGACAGAAGGGGTGCAAGAAAGGACGTAATCACTTTTGTTTCACACTCATTCTGTTTCACACAGAGAACATTTGTTTCAAATTTCAGTGACAAAAAGAAATCTCTCAGTTTCTTCCGGACCCATCGTGCCTCCTAATACCCTGAAAATTTCAAACCGTGTCCTTTTCTACAACAGCACTCCACATATAGAAGTCATTCTTCAAAACATCGAGATTGTGGATGGGTATGGTGGAATCTGTAACTTTCTATAGACACTCTCCCTTCTTTGCTCTGCAGATCAACTGAAGCTCCCTTGCATAGTTATGCATCTCATGGTGCTTCCGTGAAAGATAGAAAGAGGGTAGAATGAGGGGTTGAGTGAGAGGTGTTGAGGACCCCAACCCACTGAGGCGTTACTAATGGCGCGTGCCATATTTTTAGGGGGAGCGAAGGTCATGTGATAGGGATTTTGAGGTTATGGTTACGGGATCAAAGACAAAGGTTTCTGTTGGAAAGACCATGTCTGACAAGAAAGATTTTCAGGTATTCCGTTTCGGTTTCTTTCGCATGTTTCCCGTTTGGTGGATAGCTGAAGACTTCGTGTCATTTTCTGAGTCGAAAAAGAAATATTTCTCGCCGAGACTGTGCATGAATTTCACGGATAACGCGATGTGAAAACAAGCATTAGCGAAAATTTTTGGAATTATGCGTTTGTTCCAGTCCCGTACTGAGATAGCAAACTAAAACTCTTGGTCAGCTTCCGGAATATAACTCTTGTTGTTGTTGAAAATTAATGACAGTTACAACGCGACGATAACAAATGCAATGAGAAGTATCAGTTTCCAAAATTTATTACTTAATTCTTAAAGAAGTTGTTAAGCATTATTTTTGGATTTTAAATTATCCTTCATTTAAATTTAATAAACATTAATTGCATTAAAAGGTACCAGAAATGCTTTTCAAATTTGGAAAGGAAGAAAAAAATTTTTATATTTTCTAAGCCAAGTGAATTATGCTTGTTAATTTATTTGCATGCTTTTAATCTTTCCGTTGGTTTAAATAGCTTAAAATGGTAGCTCAGAGCAGCACGTATAAATGTAATAATGTTATGCTAGTTCCTTTTCTACGCAAGGAATATTTGGGAAATACTTGTAAATCTGCAATTTAACTACAAACCAGTCATTTTGTATTTAAGTATGCGTTGTACTTTAGTATACGTTGCATTACTTTTTGAGTTTGATTTTTATTCCGAAGGATAAAATATCATATATGAGTAAAAAACGCTATTTACTTAATTTATAAACCATCGTGTTTTACATCAGTATAAAATTTCGTGTTTTACATCAGTGGCTTAAAACTCGCAGCCCACGAATACATTTCAATTATATATTTGTTGCAGATACGATGCTTGCAGATTTAGAGACCTAAATTATGGACTCAGCTTATTGCGCGACTGCTATTGATGGAAAAAAGTTAGAATGAATAAGTTAGGGCTTTTTTTTTTTTAATCCCTGTATATTTTGTACCCCAGACCACATGGCTAGGGTAAGGCAGGAGATTTTCCTACGTTACTACACTCAGCAAATTTAGTTTGTCAGCCAACAGCTGGCGGCGCTTCAGTGATCTGAAATTTCCGATTAAGGTTAAAAACTCATTATTTCGTGGTTAATTCAACATATTGTAATTACCTGAAATAAATGTCAGTTTAAAATTTAATATTTAGTGTCAATACGTTGAATTACAAAGTAAAACTAATAGAAATTTCTTGCAGATACCAACCTTTATACTTCAAATAGAAAATAAGTATAAATTTGAATTTTTTCCATTGCATTACTATTATTATTACTATTATTATTATTGTTTATACGTGCATTGATAAATGTCCAATGAGTAAAATAAAAATTTAGTTTAATTTTTTTTATTCCTTAAAAATATTTTAAAATTTCCATCTAAGAAATGTTCTCGGCGGTCAGTTCTTTCAGATCAAGCATTCGGCTTGTATGTAGTTTCAGGTTTAGATCACCGCCTTCCATTAACTTCAGTTGAATAAAACTAAGCATGAGTTTTGTTTTGCAAATGAAAAAAAAAATTCTGATGTTTTTAAGTCTCATTTTTACTTTAGTGTACTAAAAGTAGAAATAAGATTACAAGTTTTAAGTCTTTGTTAAAAAAAAAAAAAAAAAAAAAAAAAAAAAAAAAAAAAAAAAAGGAAGAAAAAAATTACTGGATTTACTAGAATAGATTTCTTGAACAAATAAACAGAACTCGGCTCTTTTCAACTTAAGCAGAGTTCAGAGCTTTCCAGATTGCAGGCATTTATTTCATAATTTATAACCTTGAAAAATTGTCTCCATTTCCTAAAGGAATTTCATACATACAAATTTTTGCTGAAACAATTTGTTAGAATAATATCATGAGTTACAGCCGTCCATAAATCATGAAAAAAAGTAATATATTGCTTTATTTCCATTCGCAGGAGCATCCAATCAGCACACTGGTCACTCTTCTATGAGACTGCGAGACTAAATATGAATTTTAAAGTTTTACCTACTTTTACAGTTCCACTACCTTTGATGGAATCATTTTCATTTAATTAAACTCACCACAAGGAAAGCATGAACTATAATATTGGAAAAAATTCTTCCTAATGGATATTTTACATTAAACTAGGAACAATGTATTTATCTTTAAACTATGAACATACCTATATCTATCTGTCTATTTATATACATTATTACGAAATATTTTTAAAATTTCTAAATTATGTAAGAATAATAGGCACAATAAAACATATAAGGAAAGGAAGAAGAGATAAGGAAAGGCAAGGAATTCCTTTCCATATATAAACCTGAAACACATAACATTTATATATGGAAAAGTACTGAGGCTTGGAATATGAAAATATCTTTATCAATAAACATTAACGTAAACTTCTTTGTAGTGGCATCCCAAGAATAAAGTGGTCCATCAATCCACTCTATGAAGCATGAAGAAATAACAAACCTTTAAATAATCAAAGAATAAGAGATGGGGGAAAAGATACAAATTACACTGTACCAAAGGATTTATGATAATATTCCACATTAAGAATGGCTACTTGTTCTGATGTGATGCTGAGATAAATGTTCAGATGTGGCGCTTGAATGCCTTCTATCTTGCTCTCAACTTGTGATGAAGGTTTACAATAGGGAATGTCTACAAATGGAATCATCGATTTTTTTGTTATTTTGTTCAATTTCTGTCTGGATATTATTTTATCGTTTTTCAAAACATATTAAAATCTTCCATTATGATATGACAGGACAACGATTAATCCAACTGCTGTTCCTAATTATTATGGATGCGATTTAAATGTTATTGAAATAAAATTGACTGGGATTGGAATGAGACTGAGACTGAATAATGCAATGCTTGACCTTTTGCTTCAAAACAGTTGCAACTCGCCTTGGCATGGATGCCACAAGTTCTTGGTAGATGACTGGAGATAGATTGTACCAAATGTCTAAGCAGCTGTCATGCAAAGTTGAGATAACCGACGTGGTGTTTAAGCTCTGGGCTACCGCTCCATGATATCCCAAATGTGCTCTATTGGGTTAAGATCTAAGGATTTGGGTGGCCAGGACCAGTGCCGCATTTACGCATAAGCTGCACAAGCAACAGTTTAGGGCTGGGAGGGAGAACTGTACTGAAATGAGAGTGGGAGAATTAAAAAAATAGAGAATAAATCCAATCCAAAAAAATAGAGAATAAAGACGTGTATACTTTTCGAGACTTGGCGATAAGATAAAACGAAATTAAGTATTAACTAAATAATATTAAATAAAGATTAAAAAAGATTAATAAATGTTGTATGGTTTTATTTTGCATCATAACTCACAATGTGCACAAGCAGTAAAGTTAACAAAATAAATCAGATCATGAAATTAAACAAACATTTCACTGTATGCAAAGTTTCGGGTAAAAACCTTTCTCAACGTAGTTAAAAAATGTTAAATATCAATAAAAATCAATGAAATAAGTGCATCCCCCCTCAAGTATTTTGTCTCTTTGCTTTTTCTAATATAAAATTTCCATCTGATGTGATTTTTCCTGAAGGAAAGGATAAAAAAAAAAGATAGTAAAAAATAGAATTTATTTTTAATTTATTAATAACAATCTAATTGTTTTTGAATAATTTTATTTATTCTCAATTTAATGTGCCCTTAATAAAATTTCTAATATTTTACTATTGACAAATCGATTTTAGTTCCTTGTAAGACAGACCAATTTAAAGCTGAGACAGTTTGACATCTAAAAAGTAAATAATTCTATGTGTTGCTCAATTCATATCAGTAACTCCAGTGATAGATTTCGAATTATTTTTAGTTGGTGTAACTGGTGGTTTCACAATTATAATGCACCTATATTCTTCAACCCGAAATTTTTTGAATGGAAACTTTTTCCCTATTAATTTTTTTAGTTGATTTCTAATAAGGAAACTATTTCGCATTTTCATATTTTTATTCTTCTATATACCTAATAAATTTCGGTTGTTAGAAAGTCTTTCCTCCTCTTATTCGTGGAAAATACATTTAGAAGCGTAATATTCTAGACAAAGTTTTTGAAATATTTTGTTTAAATATTACCTTTCTTGAAAAATACATTAAGCAATGATCTTCCGTATAACTGAATAACTGAATTTAAAAATTTAAATTACAGTTGTTTCATTAAAATATATTTATAGTGTACTGAAAGCTGTCCGTTCAGATGTGATGCTTTTACAGAGTTTGGCATAATTATCACAATTAAGGAATTTATTTTCTCTGTATGATAAACATCAAGACACCATAACGGAAATCTTCTGTATCATTCTGTTAGAATCTTCTGCACTGAGAGCTGTCATTATTTACAGTTAAAATATTACGGAGTATTTGATTTAGATAAGCGAACTTAATTTTTTGATTAAATCTTCAGTTCAGGATGACAACCTTAACAGTAATAAATTAGAAACAAATGATTCAGATTTCATGCATGATTGGTAAATTTTGCAGTTGAGTATGGGAATAAAATGACTTTTCCGTCTGAAACAAGCTGAAGCTATAATCATTAGTCTATCAAGTCATGAGAGAATATGGATATACAACATCATTAAATTACGACAATAACACAATAACATTACACTGACCCCTTAAATATTACTACAGTCATTTTTTTTAATGCACAACCACGTATTCATCATTGAAATGGAACCTGTCAAAACATTAATGGACAAGATATCGAATAAGTTTATTACTGTATTTTGGTACAAGTCTGGAATTTAAAACTTCGTGCATCATTTTTCAAGCGCAGCAATCTGTGATAGTTATCTTTATTACTCTTTGGAAATGTCTTAGCGCATCTCCGCATAGGACTAAGAGGTCATCCCGCTCGAATCGTCATATGACGTTTCGCTTCGCTGCCTATTCGTAAGGGGTTCCTTCTTCGCCCCCCTTTGGGAATGATATTCGAATTCCTTAGACTGATAGCTCGGCATCGATTATTGGCCGAATCCTCGTATCTTGCTTAGGATCTGCTGCTGGGTTTTTTGATTGGTTGAGGAAGTGTTTTGTTTATGGACGGCATTAACCGAGCACTCAACGGAAGCTGGGAACTAATGCGAAGCATACAAAAAATTGTTTTTCGGAAACTAATCTGATTGGAGTCGAACAGAGATAACTAAACCACTTTTGTCTTTGTACAATGAAATCATTCAGCTTATAATACAAAGAGAATATTCTTAAGTTCTTTAAAGGACATGAATGTGGATTTATTTAAAAGTTTCCTAACAACCATTAATGCTCAAGAAAATTATTCTATATAAATGATAACGCAAATTATATTTTCTTCATGTATTGAATATTTCCTTTTGATTATAACTTGAGAAAATGAGTAACTGTTCTTAGGTTTGGTTCATGGCCAATTAAATATTTATAACCAAAATATATCTATATTTCTGAAGAAAACAGAATATTTAATCTCGAATTACTTATTTTTTATAGGATAAAAGTTTAGAATTATTTTTATTCAAGTTTTTGAAGACTGCGTTAAAATACCGACTGAGAATTAACTTTTTCCGAAAAAAATCACTTTTCTTAAAAATTGTAATAAATTTAAGGAGCACTGGATTATAATTCCTAAAACTTCAGTTGTAAATGTCGTGTTTTCTTAATCACGACGAATAAAAACATACAATACATATGTGTATAATCGAAGGGAAATAATTTTAATGTCCCCTATTGTGTCATTTTTTGCTGCCATTATATAAATAAATTGTAAAATTTCGAGAGGGGAAAGAAACGGGGAAAAAAGGGGGGACAAGAATTTCATGTTTTATTTTCGCTATTGCATTTACTTATCCAAAGCAACATAATTTAACGCATTTTTATGTATTCAAACTCAAATACAAGGAAAACTTTAAGTCATAATTACAGATTTTTGTGTAAAGCAAATCATCAAATCACCTCAATGAACCTAGAAATATAAAAATTTTTTGTGAGGGCTATCTATGCCTTATTGGAATATTGTTAACAAAATTTCTTTCCATTATTGCATTAAGATAATTTTTGCATAATGAAATTACTTCTCATTAATTCATTAAGATGGTTATGGCATTTATTAACGAAGTTTCTGGTTATTGTTGTATTGAATTGTTATCTAAAATATTAGTATTGTTGCCACTTTAGCATGTCGCAAAATTTATTTATCGTACATCTATATTCTTTTGAAAATATTATCTATTTTGTCCGCTTTTTATTGCCATTGTAAAAATAAGTGCTAATTTTCCTATTTTAATGTGAAATTTTTAAAAATTCAAATTTTAAAGCAGATAGTTAACTAAACGAATGAATCAAGAACTTTTCAATTAATTTCTTTATGATTTACTGTTTCTTTTTATCTATGTTTTAGTCTAACTATGGTTGAGGAAATGTATGAGGACGTGTGATGTATTCAGATTAAGAGCAAAGTTCTTACACATTGAAATGACGCGAAGAGATGACTTCACTAATACTTGTATTTGGCTAAGGTTTTAAAGTATGTAAATTAATTTTTAAAATGTTTCGGATTCTAAAAATCCTATTTCAGACGTTTAAAAAAAATGACAAAAAAAAAAAAAAAAAAATTGGGGAAAGGCCCATTAATTTAAAATTTATCTAAAACATTATTTTATAAGTTTAAAAATTGCGACATTTCTAAGATCGTTGACAAAAATACAATAAGAAGAGGAAACACTCATAATAACAGAAATGATTTGCAGAATCAAACTATTAAGAAATAATACGTGATGAAAGAAAAGACAACACGCTGGTAATTAAAGCATTTTAAAGAATTGATAAAGAGGACCATTATTCCTGCATTACAAAAACCAGGATCAAAATATATCTGCAATTTTTCTCCCTCTACAGGATTTGCTAAAGATAACTCTTCTACCATAACTTCCGATTGGACTGATATTTCTCTTGAAGAACCTGATATGATAAGGAGCGATGGAACTGCAATTAATACTAGTTTTAAAAATGGTGTTTTCCGCCAGGTCGAACTCCACGTTGGAAAACCATTGCAGTGGGCTGTATGTCCCTTACACTTCAATATAATCAGTTCCATCACCTATTACATCAGTTGGATGGTGTTACCACAAGATTCAAATCCTTTAATTGACTGATCGGGAAAATATTGTGGCCTGTGAAAAACATTCACTGGTTTTCTTTGAGAGTGCAGCATTCTCTATTTCTCAACTTAATATTTCTGCTACTATACAGTCAAGTATGGTAGCAGTTTTATCATATTATTATAAAACTGCTGCCATACTTGACCTTTATGGCACGTTTTATATTATTTAGCAGCATATGGTCCTGGTACACTTTCATACTCAAGACGACAGCAAATAAATTCTCAGACTTTACGTGAAAAGAAACGTAGAGAAATTAGGCAGTTGATACATTTTATTTTGAATTATTACATGGTTCTTTGTTTCAAAATCAAAACTAGCAAACATTTCTCAGACGTTCTAGAGATAATTTCTGAAACCATCAAAACATCACGATATCTAACTCAAAATTTACTGCAAGTCATTAAACCAGTAATTCAGCAGAATTCCTTCTTTCTTTCCTTATCCCGAAAATTTGATCTTTGCAATAATTATGGATGGAACAAGACATATCAGAGAACTAGGGTTGCGCCGACTGCTGAAAGCTCAATCACTTTTCAAGGAAAAGACTATTTGAAACTGCACCACTCCAGAACTCAAATTCGAAGCAGACTACGTCAACACGATTTGGTGGGATAGCTGCAACATCTCTCCTCCTCCGCTCTTAAAGAACATTACGGATGAGGATATCAAAAATCTTGAATTGAAGAATATTGAATTGAAGAATGGCATGTTACTGCAACCGGATTTTTAAAGCTTCCCTTGTCACACTCAGGCTGTGCTAGACCTGTAACTGATCAAGGATCAAGGCATATTTGTTACGGAGTACCTTTGAAACTTTATGCAATAACCTCCACATTATCGTTTATAAAAATGAAATGGCTGAGGAAAGCATACGCTAAGAATTAATGAAAGACTGCCGATAAGGCTAAATAAGATTTTGATAGAGATTGACGCATCTAAAAAGGTGTGTGATGACGCTGACGCAAAGGACGGCTTTATTAGAATGAGCCTCCAATCAAGATGTACGAGACATGTCGTATTATGCCAGAATTTTTCCCAAAACTAACTTTAAGATGCACTCTTTTGAAAACCAAAATCAAAAATTATAAATATATTCACTACTTGTTTACTAAAAGGAAAAATCATCAGAAATTATGAGATAGTGTTATTTTTACAAAAAGTTGCGTTTTTTGAGCTGTCAGTTGTTCTTTGTCACCTAATCTTTTATGATTAGCTTCAAATTTGCGCGGTATGAAATGAAGACTGAGTTGAAAATACGAACACATCGCAGTTTTTATTTAAACATTTTAAAATATCGTTTAAAGTATAAAGGAAAGATACGCTAAATTCTTCTAATTTCGAGAAAACAGTTCTTAGTTGCTTTGACAACTGTCATAAGTTTAAAAACTTGTAATTTGATTTCTATTTACCGAAAATTAAAAATTGATATAGTTTTAAAAAGACCAAGGTATAGGTTTCAAATTTTTTCATGAAAGGTTTAAGTAAAATTCAATATCCTCACCAAAACCCGTCTCCTCAACGTTGTATACATTTTTAATATGATTACTTAAGAGAAGCTAAATTTACTTTGATATTTTAATCTTTTCAATCAAGTAAGGTAAACTGTTTGTTAATGTGCAAGAGTATTTTATTTTTATGATATAAATTATTTTTGAACATAGTGATACAAACTTCCTTTCTTTTTCTTGTGTCCCCTTCAAACAAAATCCTCTGCGGCATTTGCCATGAATCGATGATCGATATCGATTCACAGCTTCTATATCCTAGACAGGAGCATTAATATTTTAACGTATTCAGATATGATATGCCGCCCAAGCGGGATAGTGGTCGCCCAAGCGAGTGACTCTTACTGCCGTGTACCGAAGGGCCCGGGCTCGAATCTCGGAGAAGGCATGGTTATTTGTAAATGCGTGGTATCTGTGTAGTATAGGGTACTCAAAATATGTGATGAGCCGAAAGTCCTTTCGAGAGGTTTGTGGTAGAGGAAAAGCGGTTGAAGGCTCTTGGACTCACCCCCCCGGGCACTCTCTTTCAAAATTAGGAGTGGGACTGAGCAAAGTCATACAGTCCACCTGTATAGTGGCCGAGGCTCTTGCCGATGACAGCAGCAGTCTTGCACTCCTTGCCATTTTATTTATTTTATATTTTGTAAAATATAAAATAAATAATAAAATTTTATCATATCATTTGTTTATTATATTTTATTATTTATTTTATATTTTGTAAAACTTTAAGGAAATTTTGATTAACAGCACAACTATTTGGAAGCGAGCAGTAGTAACACTTTTCGAAGTAAAATATTTTTATCTCCAGCAAGCGAGACTGTTGCCATTATGAAAAATGTAATATATTTATCCTTCAGTTTTAATTGAAAAATTCGGCTCTATGAAATCAATATGTTGCCGCGGCTGGGAATAAAATACTTTTATCTTCCACGCGCCAATGTATTGCCATTCAGTAAAGCTTAAGATACTTTCACATTTAATCTTTATTGAGTAACAAAGATTATTGAATAGTAAACTAAGGAATTTAAAAGCAATAAACACAGATATTAATAATATTTTTTTCTACTTTTTAATGTAATTAGTTTAACTAAATATGGATTAACTTCATGAGATATCAATTGTTCAGTATTTTTAGGAAATGATTCTAGATGGACTCAGAATCATTATGTACCTTTTGCTTTTTTATGACAAATATTTTAGACGGCGAGCAGCTCGAGCGGTCGAATGAAATATCAAAATACATATGGCAACCTCTAACACTGTATTGGTAATTCTAAAGATAGGCTGCTTTTAAATATTTTGCGATTTTGCTGTTGAATTGAATTTCATGTGGCGTAAATGAGAAGAACGTGATATTTAATAAATAAAATAAAAAGGTTAAACACAAAAATATAAAATAATAATTAAAAAAAACAATTTTTTTGCGTTATCCATGTTACAAAGAAAGTTGAATATTGATATGATGAACTGAGAAAAAACTGGAAAAAAATATATAAATACATGCCGGCATTTAATACTGCATCGGGAGTTCTAAACATATGCAGCTTTTAAATTTTGTGAATTTGTTCTTGAACTGTATGTGGCATAAGTGAAAAGAAACGACGATACTTAAAAAAAAAAAAAAAAAAAAAAAAAAAAAGAAGAAGTAGGTTACAAAAGCAGTCTGGTAGACTGCGAACTCAGCGACAACCTAAAGCCTTAACAAACCGTTTTAAGTGACCTTTCAGGTATTTTTTTTTGGGGGGGGGTGGATATTTATTGGAATTTCCAAAAGTTATTTTACGAAATTGTTATTCTAAAAGTAAATTGCAATTTAAGCAGCTGACCGATTAATAGCCCCAAATGTTTAGTATTATTTTTAAAAATATATTTTAATAAGGTACATTAAAATATGCTTCAACGTTCCTTTAAATATAGTTCTCAGATTCATGATTTATACATCCTGAACTTAAGTACAAAAACAATAGCTACAAAAAACCTAACATACATAATTTTTTGTGCCTAGAAACTTGCACATCGAAGACAGTTTGAAATATTACATGGAACTAAATGCTATTTCTTCCATATACTTTTGTTGTGCAGAAATCAACACATTCAGTTAGCAAACTATAAAACTCATGTTCTGTTTTTAGGAAAAGAGTGTTCTAAACAGCAAATGCTTCGCTAAACTTTTACGCCATTTCTGTAACAATAATAATATTATTAAGTTTTCGATACAGTTTCAAATCTGAGCTATCTTATACAGTCTCAAATCTTAATTGAAATCTTCTAAATTTATAATTATTCTACAATTATTAAAGTTACTGATTAATGCAAGGGTATACAGGAATTTTGAATTTTTACGAATAAAAATTTTGATATGTTTTTAAAAAATTAATACAAAAATTAGTATGAACTCATTAATAAACGAAGTAAACTTTTCTAATCAAACATCACATTAGAGCATCAAGTCAAACTACCAGATCGTCTGATTTTATCTCGCGTTACATTACTGAGACAGCTGAACTCTATTACCAATTATCAGTCGAACTGAGAAGGTCAAGAAACAAAGTCTTATAATGTACCTTACTTAAAGCTTTAAGTTAGAACACCATTAGAATAACCAATATTCTATCTTTTCTCATAGCTAAATAGTGCAGAAGCATAGCTGCGTGGTGCAAAATCTGGGTCATAATAAACGTTCTATTCAGTATTGTCAGAAATTTTTAAGCTAAAATAGTAAGAGAAGAATCAGAAGTAACCCGTGAAGTTAGAGATCATGTGATTTTTCTGACGTCATGTGCTCATAAGCTCAGATGACCTGATGTAATCGCACAGTCAGCCTCCGAGGGACGGATTATAATTCGGTTTAGTCGTTGCATTACGTATAGTAGTTTTGAAGAAAATTTTAAAACCAGAGTACCAATTTTCTATTGTTTACCCTCCATTTGCTTTAATTAATTCTCAATTAATTTAAGTTGTTAATTTATTCACATTCGTTATTAGGTGCTTTCTCACGTTCGGATTGTTAACATCGTTGTACTAATTCTTCTGAATTGACAGGTTTACTTTTTTATTCATTTGTTTCTCCCTTTTCTTTATTATAATCAAGAGAATGAATGAATTTCAAATACAAATATGGCGCGTTGGCATCATTTTAGAACTGGGGAGGGGGTTATTTAACACATTGACTGCCGATACTCACAAGGACCAGTTTAAGCAGAGTGATTTGGGAGTCGAAGAAATTGGTATTACCACGTAAAATTGCAAAAAAGATGATCGCACTATAGCCGTGTATGCAGACACAAACATAAATGTTGCTGCCTCCAAACGATGAATCACGAGGACCCTAAAATAAACGTATCAAGATCCATCGATGAGTCACGCGACAGTTAAGATGTTAAAAACAAAACATACAGAGCAATAAAATCTCCAACATTAGTATTAAGGTACATAACTCTGTTTTACACTCGCTTTGCAAGTTTTTCCTTTTATCACTATTATTTTTACAGAGTTTGTCCACGTATCAATAATCTGTGGTAAAAGAGTTCAAAGGAAAAATTTTTAAATCGCCTTTTACGCAAAAGTGAAAATGTTTTATTAATATTAAGGTTCATAATTTTATTTTACACTCGTTTTGCAATATTTCCTCTTTTATTACAATTGTTTTTACAGAGTTGGTCCATCTATGAATAACTTACTGCAATTTGTGGAGATTGAGCTCAAAGATGAATTTTTAAATCACACCTTACACAAAAGTCATGCAGCTTCAGTACATATTTTACAATTATTTTGTTATTCCTTTCTCAAATTATATGCATTATGGTCGTTTTTAGATATATATTATCCTTCTTATCTTTTACTTTTGCATATCCTAAATAAATAAGTAAAAGTGACTTTTAGAGCTTTATATTAAACTTTTGTACGCAATTTTAATAAAGTATACAAAATGATGTCTTGGAATTTTCTAGGTACAGCGAGATAGCAGTTTTAATTATGAACAGATATTTACACATTTCAGCTTCTAAAATTTTGATTCTGTTTTGTTTAGATTCTAAAATATTAATTACAATATTCTAAAAAATTTTCATTTAAAAACTAAAATAATGTTATTGTAGAAGAAACTCATTATAAAACATATAAGCTCAGTATATCCATTGTAAGACAATCATATATCCTTTATATCAAATAAAATTCGCGCACAAATAACCTGCATATGAGGGTAAAACCTTCATATAGGCACCACTGTAATGCGGGGAAGGAAGTTTGGAACATTTATAATTAAGTTCGATAGCTCATCATTTACTGACATACTTTATATTTTAAGTAAAATATAAGGCATTCTATTCACCTGCCACAAGTTTCCTTATAAAACGAGTTCAGAAGAAACTAAATGCATTTAATTTGTTTACTTCGAAGCGCCGAATGGATCGTTCTTGACCTTCTATAGACAACGAAACATTGCCAACATTGTACAACATTTTGAATGTGTTATAATGTAAGAAAGTAAAGGGAACGTTTCCTAAGACTTTTGCCCACCAATGCATAAAACTTTGGTCTTTTGTAGAAGTTGTCGTGTCAATGAAGATGAAAATACATAATATAGATTATTGATTAAGCCTATGAAAGGCTGTAGGATTATTTTAGAAAGTACTGAGATCGTGAGAGAGAAATTCTATTTATCAATTTATTAAAACTATAGAGTCACACTCTTTTTAGAAGCATAAAATGCAGACCCTACGTAGAAGACGAAGTAGCGAATACTCGCTATGTCTTTGAAGAATAGATACTGCAGAAGAAGGTTTAAAATAACCTTTTTATTTGAACTAAATTTAACAAGATGCACGCACTCGGTGCTCACAACTCACTACCACTTGTAGCTAAACTAAATTAACAGAAGATAAAAATGTAAGGGATCACCGTCAATTTAAATGGCTAACGACTGGCTCCTTAGTTATCTAAAATGCTAAATCGGCTGCACACAGCAAAATCAAGCCTAGAATACCATTATGAACCTGATGGGTGTCTAAAATTGACTAGAGAGCTAATTTCAAACACGCAGCATAAATTCGGATCATAAACTCCGCTATTCGTTTAACGGACACTCAAAACTCAGCTTAAATATGGCTTCAGAAACACGGTTACAATTTGCGTACTACATCATTCAAAACATATATTCCGGCAGGAAACTGAAATCAGGGAAGACAGGAAAGTCGAGATAAAAATAATTGGTTAGAATAAAATAAAGTCTTTATGCGTAATGATAAAACTGCGATTTAATTACGAACATAAAAAGCAAATAATGTGAGGGATAATTAGAAAAATATTTATCTGCGATTTAATTTTTTGAAATACTCATAGTGAATCATATTTAAAAATATAGAAAGCAAATCTTGTGTATAAAGAAAATATTTCAAAAACTTAATGTTATAAACTTTGTTTAGTAATTTCAGAAACATTCACTGCTTATTAAAATATTCATCCAACGTAATCTGTCTACTTGATTTGCTCTTTTGGTTAATCAATTCTTGATAAATTATATAATTCAGTAAATATCATGCAACAGCATAATTCACTGTCAGTTTGCACAAGATTATTATCATCTTTAATAATCTTGAATAACTTTTAACCGTGTTTCTAAGCTAAACATTTTCACTTTTTGTTTTGGAAACATCTTAACATCTTAAGTTCGAAGCCTTCTTAACATGTAGTGTTAAATAAGATTAAAGAAAATTTTGATATAAAACCCTACGAGAGTATGGGCTGAATTATCAGCTTCGAAATAAGCTCTACTAGTTACGATAACTTCAAAAGCAGATAGGAGTTGTTATGAAGCTACTTGAATATTGTTATTCATTATCAGCTACGCACACACAAAATAAAATACTGGGGTAAGTAGTTTGGAAATGTTGTGAATAATTTAAAAAGATCTATATCAGAGGAGCAGAATAAAGCCTAATTGCATTCTAACGGAATCAAGCCAGATGTGAGCGATGGAATTTACTTACGTTGTGAATACTAAGTAGCTAAAACAATTCCTTCACAGAAATGCGCAAAACTTTACTAAATTTCAAAATTCGCTTTATTTTTACACCCTAGGAATGTTGGAATAAAATTAGCTTTCTAATCTTCATGCTACAAAGCTGTTTTCTTGCACGTCAGATGTCTTCTGAAACAGGATGGATTTTAAAGACAACACCTTTTCATCAATTCATCAGAAATATGAAACCAGACTTCTTGAAGAACACCAACAACTTCTGTAACAGAAACGGACCTGAAGGCAGCTAAAAAAAAAATTATCTTGTCGAGGAAAAGCTTGCACGTTAATCATAACCGCGAGATGCAGTCATCGCTCAACTACCCGTAGACGTATTTTTTCAAGTGAATCCTTTTTGAATGCTCGCATTGTTTGCTCAAACACACTACAAGACAGAGTTTCCGTGTAGTAAACTAACGCAGTACGAAGATGCTTCCGACAGTTTAGTTTTAAATAAGAAAGCTCTGTTTCAGAAATTTTCCAGAAAAGTCTTGACAATCTTAAGGGCTTTTTCTGCTGTTTTTTGTAACTTCCCTTGCTTTCCCTTGTCATAAAAAATTTCAAATATGTATTTTCAGAAACAAATCTGAGCACTTAGTAATAATATATATATATATATATATATATATATATATATATATATATATATATATATTTCAAGTGCCTATATATTCGTATTAAAGTTAACGTTATTCAAAATTTGATGGCTTTAGGTACCTTTTTGTTTCACAATACAAGAAACATACGTACATTCAATGCAGATTCCTTATTATTTAATTTCTTTAAAATACAGGTATTACAGGCGATAATATTTGGTGGCAACAATCTGAAAAGTGATTCAACGCTTCTAGTGATTCGACGCAAAATGCCGTTTCGAGACGAGTAGCCCTTCCGTTCTAACCCCCCTTTGGGCTAATAATTGCATGTATCAGGAGTTTTCAAGCAGGGGTAATACCCTTTTCACAGTTTAAGGGAGGAATGCGGTCAGCCTTTTATTTAGCTGTTAAGCATTTAGTTTTATTTTATGAATATAAGAAAACTACTTACTATTTTGGTATTTACCGACATTTTCTATAAATTTTGCTGTTTAATTTATAAAACACGTTAGAAAATAATCTAAATCTAAATAATTTTGTATACATATTTTTCAGGTTTTGGAAAGAGGAGAGGAATGATCTTTTAGCAATGGTGAGAGAGGTCCATATGGGGCAGAAAAAGTTTCAGAACTACTGATATATATTGTTATGAACTTCATGATTCTGAGCGCGGATGAGGGAAGAAATAGTTAAAAAAAATCAAGCTTGTTGTTTTTTAGGACTTTTAAACATTAGCATAGAATAAAAGCACGTAAAGGAAGAAAAATTTATAAATTATGTAATAAAAGACACAATAGATCTGTTTTGATCAAACTTGAAACAAAATCAGATAAAAGTAAAGTCGTTTTGGCAATTTCGCCTTTTAAAAATTATACTCAGATTAGTTAATTAAAAACCGAAATTGTTCCCAGTACATTGCTCCAAACCTGTGCTCTAAGGATTCGTCCATTCCCTGATTAGGATAATTTGGAACTAGTTGGTCTTCTATTAGACAATGATTCGATGAGAAATTTTAAGATTCGAGGCATAATGGAAATGCGTAAATTATCAGTTATTAGGAAAGAGATTTTGCCAGTATTTGCCTTTGGGATTAACTTGGCAAGACAACAAGCATATGCTATTGTGAAAGTCAAAATCGAAAACAGAAATGAACGATTCTTAATCCTAGAAACTGAAGCTTTATAAACTGACGAAATCTGTGCATTTATTTTACCTCTTCTTAATATCTCAGTTTCTTAAGGGAAAAAAAAAGCATTAATAAGATTACAGTTAGTTGATTCTTGTTAATAAATTCACAAAATTATTGCTATTCTGATCAGTGCAGATTACTAGCATGAAGTAACAACAGGTAGATTTAAAAATTTTAAAAGACAGCTTCCGATATGATATCTGGATGTTGCTTTCAATGCCAGGCGTTTTTTAATAGTGAATTATTATGTATCAAAATTACTGAAAAAAAAACTGATCTCAACACAGTTAAGGCAGTTTTGGGAACAAGAAGCACTCAGAATTGAGAAAAAAATTATAGCAGTAAAATAGATAATAATTTTTTGAAGAATTTTAACAGAATTTTCGAATTTAAAGAAAAGCGATATGAGGTTGAACTACCTTAGAATGAAAATTCATCTGATTTTAAAAACCTATCAGATATTTCTCCCGCCTTCTTTGCCTGCCTTCGTGGTGTAATAGTCAGCACACTTGGCGCGTATTCGAGAAGTCCGTGGTTTAAGTCCCGACGAGAGCATTACTCATTTTTCATGTCTCCTGCTTCGAAATAGCCTAATGTCTATACAGTGGCGCTAAATTAAAAAAGGTGGTGGATGATGATTCTCCACCATCAGGATTTGGCGATTGGGTTCCCTAATCCACAGTCGCTCTTTAAAAGGGGACGTATATAAGGTATTTCTCTCGCTTTCTTAGCATGCTTTCGTGGTGTAATGGTCAGCCCGCTCGAAGCGTATTCGAGAGGTCCGAGGTTCGAGCCCCAGCGAGGGCATTGCTCATTTTTTATGTCTCCTACTTCGAAATAACGCAATGTCTCTACAAACCAATTACATAAATCTGGAAACTCGCTTTAGTAAGCTGACTAAAATATTGAGAAATGATCCACTGCTTTCTCAACAGTATCAGTCAGTTATTGAACAGTATTTAAAGAATGTGTACAGCGGAGGAAATCAATCAAAATTCTGAAGAAACAGAGTAAATTTATTACATGCCTCAGTAGCCATTTATTCGACTTGATAAACCCTTAAGGGTTGTGTTTGATGCATCCAGCCATACGAAGAATGAATATTCTTTAAATGATTGTCCCTTTTACGGTTCTAATTTAAATTCCTGTGGATTTAGATTAGGATAGGAATAGAGACAATCATTTAAAGTATTTTAGATATATTTATGAAATTTCCTATGTATGCTATACCATTTACTGCCGACATCGAGCAAGTCTTCCTCCAGATTTCTCGGTCACCTGAAGATAGGAATGCCGTGAGATTTTTGTGGGCAATAATCTTGTAGACGAAGATGGAGAACCCAGTATAAAAGTGCTTAAGATGACTTGCGTTTTGTTCAGTGCTACAGCCAGCCCAATTTTGCTTGCCGCTACTGTTAAACACCATGTAAATACCACATGAGAACCTTTAAAGAAACGAATGAGAATGCAGTTAATAAACGAGTGTATACGATTGTATAAATTTGTTCATGGAGACACTGAAAATACAGCGATAGCTGCCAGTTTCAACATGCTGAAATGGAAGACCAATTGATTGTGTGAATTTGCAGGAAAGTTTAAGTTTTAACGAACACAAAAATGGCAAATTCCAGAAGGTTCTAGAACAGAAGTCTAGAACAAAGGATCTAGAAGTCTCTGGATAAAGGAGTCTAGGATATAAATGACATTATGAGGAAGAGTTTTTTTGAAGATAGAATTACAAAGTATAATTATTAATATTATATACAAAGTATCAGCTATACAAAGTATAGCTAATCACGAAGAAAGATGTCCTTAAAATCATATGAAAACTTTACGAAAACTACCGCAGAATATTTAGCAGTTCGTTATAGATTACGATGATCTGTTGTCTTTGGACTTCTAAAACAGAATGAGGAAATGGTCTAATAAACTATCAACGATTTACAATATGAACATTCCACGACATTACTTCCAAAAAAATCGTAAATCTGAACTGAGATGCATTGCTTTACCTACCCAAGTCAAAAAGTTTATGGAGTTGTGATTTATGTAGAATACGTCATAAGGGAAGATGAAAAAAGGAATTAATTTTGGTAATTTCCAAAACCAGTGTAGTTCCACTAAGAAAGCTATCTCTTCCACGACTATAGCTGATGCAAGAGCTGATCGGATCAAGATTAGGTTCTGTCAAAGAAAAGATAGGGAAGACTCTCCAGATGAATGTACGCTTTTGGTCAGATTCTTCTGTGATGTTACCTTGGATAAAGGGTGATTTGAATAAATTGAAGCTGTTTGTCCAACATCGAGTAATGGAAATGTGACAGAAAGCAATACCTGAGCCTTGGAAATACTATCCTGGAAATGAAAATATTGTCCAGGGAAATTCGGTTAATATTCTGAGAAGAAGCATGAAGACCAAATTTATGAGGGGAATGTTAAGAATAGCGTAAGCTAAACTAAGAAGTAGTGATATGAGATGGCATGAACCCAAGTCGTTGTTAGAGAGTATCGATTCGTGGCCTAATTCCAGAGAATCAGTAAGGGAGCTCTAAGATAAAGAAAAGCGTGAATTTTGAAAGGGGCTTGTGGTAAATTCAACATTTAGAAGTGAAAGTTTCTTTGAAAACGAATTAATCAAAAATTCAACATTTAGTAAAATGATGAAAATAACTGTGTGGTATTTAAGGTTTAGAACAATAGCCTTTTCAAACCACCATTTGAGTGCTTCTGAATTGCAGAATGCAACAAAGGTGTTAGTCAAATGTCTACAACATTCTGAGATTCGATCTGAAGTTAGGTGCCTGCTGTCGAAATGACCAATTGCAAGAAATATTAAAGTTTTATCTTAAAATATATTTCTTGACAAAGATGAACTTTTACAAGGTGGTAGGAGATTGTCTCACCAGTATTACCACAGGAGGTCTTTCATTCGGGCTTTTAACAACACTTCTTTTGTTATAAATAAATGCATGACTTACTTTCGAAAAAGAAACCTAAATATAAACTAAATGATGGGAGATTTACCTAGAGATAGAATAGTTACAATTAGACCATTCGAAAAAATAGGATTGGATTTTTCAGGCTCAGTTATTACCAAATCTTATTTGAAAAGATTTAGAATTACTTTAAATTCATGTATCGCAAAAATTATATGCTTTAGCAGAAAGTATATGTTTAGTAAAAATATAGATATAGTATCGGATTTGTCTGCTGAAGTTTTTCCAATATGTCTTAGGAGATTTATTGCAAGAGGGTTTAAATCCTCCGCTATTTGAAGCAATAAAGCTACAAACTACAAGGTAGCGAAAATGTTATTGGTAACCTCCCCCTTAGAATTAGCAGATCGGATCCTGTTTAACGCTTTAGTTCCGAAGGAGGCCATAATGTGAAATTTTATTCCTCCTTCTTCTCCACATATTGGTAGATTGTGGAAGGCTAATATATGAAAAAATAATGAATGAATGATATATGAATATAAAATCAGAATGAATGAAGAGAACTTTTGATAAAGCCCCGAAAACAATAATTTTAAACTTCGAAGAGCCTTATACATTAATTACACAAACAGAAGCTTGCTTGAATTCTCGACCTTTATTACCTATTTCTGCTGATACAATGGATCTTCAGCCATTGACTCCAGACCATTTCCTACTAGGAGCTCCATTTTTGACGATAACAGAGCCAAATAACACTATATGTTCTTTGTCCTTGCAATCTAGGTGGACCTTAACTCAGACATTTAGAACTAATTTCTAGAATCGTTGGAATGTGGAATACCTCAACCATTCAAAGACCCTCTTAAAATGGAATCAGTTGAAATCCAGCGTCAAGGTAGGACAACCAGCTTTGCTGAAAGATAAAATCGAGACTCCTAGGAAGTGGACACTAGCTCGCATTGAGAATACCATTCCTGGTCCGGATGGACTAGTACGTGTCGTGGACGTCAAGCACTGGATAGAATCTTTCACTGAGCCGTCTCCAATACCAATCTACTCCCATTCCCAAATGATGTTGGACAAACGTCCAACGGAAGCCATGGTTTTCCAGTTTGAACATATGTTCCCTTTTTCTCTATCTTTGAATGACATCGCAAAAATCAGTAGAAGCGCGTGCTTTCAGAGAGACTTAAATGACAACAGTTAAAATGGAACTTTTTTCTGTTGTTCTTTTCTTATTTCTTCTTCAACTTTATGTTGATTAAATGTTAATAAATTATAGAATAGATGAATTTGTTTCGATATTTTAATAAATTCCCTACTTCCGAACCCCAGTAGAAATTCAGATGTAGCATTTAGATTCATCGTAGAACTTTATTAGATATGGAGCGTCTTTATTGTCCCGTATCATTGATGCAAGGGTAGGGAATGCTGAACAAATTCGAGTTAGGCCTCCAGCAAAATAAACTTCGAAAAAAAAACGGAGTGGGGAAGGGAAAGACGCAGTGGGGGAAGACTGAAGAAAGAAAGAATACTATGACCTAAATAAAAGGACTCTACTCTCGAAGTGCTGAGAATTCATAAAAGTGTCTTTTAACTGAGGACATTTCTAGTTATATTAAAAATTTGTCTGAAAAGACATTTATTTTAATGATCTTATTTTGCTCGATTGTGATGTCTTACTTCTTTACAGGAAATGAAAGTTTAGTTTTTGCAACTTCACAGAATCAAATAGCATATTTTAAATCCCTTATATTTTTTTAATGAATCTTAAGAAATTTATATTCTTGGAAAGAAAGTGAAAAGAAGCTCGCAGTGCGTATTCCCTTCTTTATCTTAGATAAAGAAGACACAAAGCTTTAAAGTCATAATTTAAGTAACATAACCTAATCTAACCGTGCTTCCCAGTTCTTTAATTGTTTTATTTTTATAGCATAACAGCAAAAGGGGAAAAAAGTGTTTTCTTGATTTCAGCAAAGTAAAATGGAAGAATTAAAGACATCCTATTTAAAACGCAGTAACTGGACTGGAAAGTGTCCTTCGGCATGTAATAAAATGTATTAAAATGAGCAGTTTCTCATTTGAAGCATTCGGTTGGCTACATAAGCCGATTTCAGCAAGGATTTATTAAATGTTTCACTACGAAACAGATTTTTGGTACAAAGAATTTCGTGTAATATAAGTGAAAGGATTAGGTATACACTAATTTCTAAAAAGGAGATCTTTCGAAATCCTTTAGTACGCGATATCCAAAATAATACATCTACCTGTGAATTTCGAAAGGAAATTTATTTTCTTTCAAAGAATATGATAATCGAGCTACGTGATTTAGTTCCCATAACACACGAAGTTACAAAGTACGAATCATACAGAGTAAGACTTTCAGTTCTCTCATGCCTAAACTTCACATCAATGAAAATTACTTTCTTCATGTTTTTGTTCTACATGAAAATGTAACTTTATTGGGTCATAAAGAAGATTTCCCTATTTCTATGATATTCTTATTTGAGCACAATAATTTCATACCATTAAGCAAATTTCTTGAGAAAATTATACTAGACCACACATGTCATCAACTAAGCTTCTTTTTTCCAAAATAGTGATTTCTTAATGTCGTTTTGCTCTACTTGCAAATAAATCAGCATAATAATGACAACAGAATAATGGCCGCAGATATGAGGCTTGAACTTGCCTGACATAGCCGAGAACTCCTAGACCAGGGGTCGGTATTACGGTGTCAGCGGGCACCAAGGAGCCCACTAAACAATGTAAAATTATCCTCGCCTTAGATATATAAATTCTAAATTTTAGATTGTTTGGATAACAACGTAACGTAAAGTTAACGCAATTAAAAATTTTAATAAAAATTCTACTTTCAGCTTTGTTACTTTGACACTTGCACGAACATACACTTCAATGCTTGACAAAAGCCAAATTTTAGTGCATTTTGGTGACTAGATAGATTTACTTGACTAAATAAATGACATCTACATGATTAGATGAATAAAATCTACGTGACTAGGTGAATCAATTTTCGACTGCTAAAAACATCTGATTCTGAACTATTTTCTGTCTTCGTTATCTTCGCATATTCTTTCCTACAACGGCGTGCTACACTTTACATTACAACCTCTGTTCCAACGTAAAAACTTGGCATTTCATGAATTTGTATTTCTAGTTTTTTACAGAGTTCGCATTCTTCTTTTCAAATAAAAAGGTAACGAAAAGATACAGGTAACATTGTTTTTGCAATGATTGGTACTTGCAGAATAATTTAATTTCCAGTGATTGTGATGTGTCAGCAAATTATTTCAATAGCGAGCAACAGCAACAACAACAACAGAAAAAAGTGTCCTGTATTTTTGCTTGGCTAGCAACATTTTTACTGGGTACTTTTTCATAAGCGTTTTCGTAATAATAAAATAAATTGTAGAAAACTCCCTCTTTTAAAATCCGTACAAATTAACTCTATCAACGTAAAAACTTGGCATTTCATGAATTTGTATTTCTAGTTTTTTACAGAGTACGCATTCTTCTTTTCAAATAAAAAGGTAACGAAAAGATACAGGTAACATTGTTTTTGCAATGATTGGTACTTGCAGAATAATTTAATTTCCAGTGACTGTGATGTGTCAGCAAATTATTTCACTAGCGAGCAACAGCAACAACAACAACAGAAAAAAGTGTCCTGTATTTTTGCTTGGCTAGCAACATTTCTACTGGGTACTTTTTCATAAGCGTTTTCGTAATAATAAAATAAATTGTAGAAAACTCCATCTTTTAAAATCCGTACAAATTAACTCTATTTCGATATAACTATATATTTGTTATTTTCATATATTTATTTTTATTTTTATCATTTTATTTTATTTTATTTTTATTTAATATTAATTTTTATTATTAGTGCCCATTGAGTTAATACTGATGTAAGTCGTCGAGAGCTAGGAGAGAATTAAATTTTTTGACTGCGCAACTCATTTCTTTGCGCTCATTCATTCATCATTTCATTTCATTCATCTGCGCAACTTTGAAACAATCAAAAATACTTGTAGACGTAAACATTGATCAGCTGAACGCGTCTGTAGTGGTTTAAAATCAAAATGTCAATTTATGTTCATTCTCTCACGTACATGCCCATGCTTTTAAAACTAATCCACTTTTTAGTCCAAAGGGGCAATTTGCCCTGAAGGACTATTAATTTCGTTTTGGCATTTTGCGTTGAAAATTTTAAAAGGCTGTATCACTTTTCAAATCGTTGCCACTATATATTATCGCCCTGTCTTATATTTAAAGAAATTAAATAATGAAAATCTGCATAAATGTAGAATCGGTACTTACTGTCTAGGAATATGATGTTCGTAAACTTACTTCCGATGTGGCTGTCTAGGGGCTAATAAACTAGTCCGATTTATGTAAAACTTGAATATTTAATGAAACATGAATAGTTGCTACAAACTACAAAGTAATTACATATGTAGAAGGAAATAGATGAGATTATTTACAAACGAAGAGAAGGAATCGTATTTTATAAGCAAACATCTTTGAATCGCGTCATCGTCTTAATGGCGGAATCGTCTGCCTTCGTCATCGAAAAAGTAAAAGATTTACTCTCACAGCTTGTCGCGTCATCCGATTATAATGAACGATGCCAACCCACAACTGCTCGTCCATCCTGATGGAATGCGGCCTCGCATTCTCGTAGCACCACTGTCTACATCTAGGGATCTGAAAAATAAAATTTAAAAAAAAAAAAAAAAAAAAGAGAGAGAGATTTTTAGTTACTATTGATGGAAAAGTCGTCTTAAATGGTTTATTTCAGCCATCTTTTCTCATCATCTTAACATCCTCAGAAATAACGGCGTTAGCTCTTCTTAAATGCTCTTTCAGTGTTCGTTCATCTTTAACAGTCTATCTGAATACATGTATTTTACAAACACGTCTTCCTTTGATGTTGTCTGGAACAATTCATCTTCGTATTTACGTCTTCTTAAACATCATCTGAATACGTCTTCTGAATGCGTCTTTTTAGATACGGTCTGGATACGTCTTCTGAATGCGTCTTAGATATCTTCAAGATCCGTCATTCGAATGCGTCTTCTCAAAATCATCTTCTTTAAGCCGTATTTCTTCATACATTTCATCCTTAGACATCATCTTCAGTCTTCTTAAATTAGTTCACGTCTTTAAAATAATAGTCCAAGTCCATTAGTCAAATCAGGAAAAATTTGTCAACTTGGGAAAAAGTTTATAATCAGGAATCATCAAAATTGGTATTTCATTATCAAAGATCGTCTGTCCATGGTTTCAGGTATTCAGCACAGGTACTAGTCTTGAAAGATCCTTCGGTAAAACCAACCTTCTCCACATCGTATGTGTCATTAGGTTTCACATTGGTCATTTTGTATGGACCTAAAAACTTGGATTTTAGCTTTATACCCGGCCCTAGTTGAGTGCGTTTAATAGCTACCATATCATTGATCTTGTATTTACGAGGAAGTTTTCGACTTCGATTGTAAGTCTTTCGATTCTCTTCCTGGATCTTCCGAATCTGCTCTTTCGCCTCTTTACGTAGATTTTCTCTAGACTCTATAAAGTCTTTCTGGATTTCAGCTTCTATTAGTTCTTTAATCTTCCTGTCTTTATTCGTCTTTATCTTCGTACCAAACAAAAGCTCGAAAGGTGTCGAATTGATACTCCTCTGAAAAGTCGAATTAATTATTTGCTGGACATCATTTACGTGTTTGTACCATTTCGTAGGTTCATCTATAGCCAACTTAGAAATGACTGATATGATAGTGGAAATCAGCCGCTCTACTTGTCCATTGGCTCTTGGTAATCCTGTTGTGATTAAGGATAGATGAATATTTTCCTTAGTACAATAATCAGCAAATTCTTGAGAAGTAAATGCAGTACCTCTGTCAGCTACTATATTGCAGGGATTTCCAAATAATGATTTTTGAATTTCAAGTTTAGCTATTACTTCTTTACTAGAGGTGGTTTTAGTTGGATGTAACCAAACAAATTTTGTAAACGAATCAATAACCGCGAAAATGTATTTATAATTCTTGTTAGAACTTTCCAAAGGTCCCAAATGGTCTGTGTTGTAAGTGTTTAGAGGAATATCTTCTTTAGATAAAGGATGTAATAATCCTTCCTTCTTTCCTGATTTCCGGTTGGCCAGTATACAGGTAATACAATTTGCGATACATTTTTCAATTTTCTCTTTCAATTTAGGGATATAAAAATGTTGTCTCACATGTTCTTCAGTACGTTTGGCAGCAAAATGACCTCGTTCATGTGCGTCTTTAATTACTTCAATTTGCATAATCTCAGGTACTACTAGTGCTTCAATTCCATTCACCATTTTGTAAAGCACGTCATTCCGCAAACAATAATCTTCATATGGCTTAGACTTCAAAACTTCTTTTATAACTTTTATATTTTCATCAGTTTCTTGAGCTTGAATTATTTTAAATGTTATACCATCTTGAATTACCATACATACAGGATTTCGACTAAGAGCATCCACATGTCCCATACGGGTGCCAGATCTGTGTTCGATTGTGTAATCATAATCTTTTTTCTTTCTGACAAGTCTGAGTTATTGGAGTAACAGCTTTGGCATCTTGGATATTTTTAGATGATGTTTTCGAACAATCTACGGCTTTGTGTCCAAACAAATCGCATTTAAAACACTTAAATCCTTTACTCTTATTGTTACAAAAATTCGACTTATGGCCAAAACTTCCACAATTATAACACCTTGGCTCTTTAATGCCCATCTAGATATTTTAGTACAAATGTCTTTCTTGCTCATAGTTTGTTTGAATGCATTACAATCTGTCACTATTTTAGATGGTATGCCTAATACGTACACCCTGAATTTTTTAAGAGCTTCTACTACTGCTTTAACCTCTAATTGGTAGCTCGAATATTTACGTTCAATGTCTGTCGTTTTCCTACTCATATAATAAACCGGATGCATCTGATTATCAATTAAGGATTTCTGTAACAGAACCGCACCATAACCGTCAGCACTAGCATCAGTGTGTATTTCGGTTTCTGCTTTCGGATTATAAATACACAAAACAGGTTCTGATGTTAATATGCGTTTCAATTCGTTAAAAGCATAAAGTTCTTTAGTTTCGAATTTAAATTTAGAATCTTTCTTCAGTAAATGACTAAGCGGTTTTGCAATTAATAAATAATTAGGTATAAATTTTCTGAAGTAACCAGTTAAACCTAAATAACTTTGAACATCTTTTACACATTTAGGTTCTGGAAAGTTAATTACTGCTTTCGTTTTAGAAGAAGAAGGATATAATTTACCATCTTTAATTTTGTGTCCTAAAAATTCGGTTTCGCGCTTCAAAAATTGACATTTCTTAATGTTTAGTTCTAGTCCATATTCCGATGCAGTCTGTAATACGCGTTTCAATTTTTGAATTCCCTGAGCTTCATTTTTGGAAGGAATAATGATGTCGTCCATATAGATTACAACAATATTGTCCTTTAAAAGATCACGAAATATATCGCAGATGTATCTTTGGAAAACACTTGGGCTGTTGGCAAGACCGAACGGGACCCTCAGAAATTCATTCATACTGTCCGTTTTGTGTCACGAAAGATGTGTATTTTCTACTTTCTTCGTCCACTTCAACATGAAAAAAATCCGTTCTTTAAATCTAGTGTTGTAAATACCATTGCTGCTTGTAATTTATCAATAACATCATAAATTAATGGCAGAGGAAAGCGATCGCGAATTATTTTTTTATTCAGGCGCCGATAATCCACGCAAAGTCTCCATGAGCCACATTTTTTTCTACTTAGCACGATATTACTTGCGTGATCAGAACAGCTTTGTTTAATGATTTGTTTCTCCAACCACTCCGAAATCTGTTTATCAATTTCACGCTGCTCAGCTGGGGGAAAGCGTCGCGGCGAGCAATAAACCGGAAGTTGATCTGTCAGCACTATTCGCATCTTCAGGCCAGATGTTTTTATTTTATTCGGCTCATAATTTCTTACTAAGTGTAGTATTTCATTTCTATGTACTCCGTCTTTGATATGGCTTAAATCAATTTCCTCGTCATTATAAATATCACGAATGCACATCAAATAGTTTTCAGGTTGCAAATTTCTAATTTCGACTCCTTTTTTATTTACAGTTAATTCCCCTTGCCTTATAATATCAGTACCAATGATCGCTTGTAAAAACATTTCGTTTTCTGCGATAACACAAATATTTGATCGAAATGAAGAACCATCAATTTCGAATTCACCTTCAAATCTTCCTATAGGCATAATTTTCCCATTACCAAACCCCGTTAACTGTAGATCTGCCGACTTAAGTTCAGGAGAACCTATCTTCTTATGTATATCTTCTCGGATTAACGTTACCTGACTACCAGTATCTATTAAAGCATCAATTTGCAAATTACCCAAATTAACAATTTTATGCATTTCTTTTTGACAAGTCTGAGTTATTGGAGTAACAGCTTTGGCATCTTGGATATTTTTAGATGATGTTTTCGAACAATCTACGGTTTTGTGTCCAAACAAATCGCATTTAAAATCCTTTACTCTTATTGTTACAAAAATTCGACTTATGGCCAAAACTTCCACAATTATAACACCTTGGCTCTTTAATTTTACTAGGCACTGCGCGTGTTTTATTTTGTGTGATAGTACTTGAATAACCCTTATTTTTCGTATCTGGAACGCGAATTTTCTCATAAATTTTTAATTTCTCTTTGAATTCAGAAATAGTTTTACACCCGTACAAAACAATTTTGTTACTACTCTGATCTGGTATCCCATTGATTACATAATCAAGAATTGATGAATCATCAACAGAACCGCGACTGGCTATTTCACGCATGGCAATTAAATATTCGGAAAGTGATTCACCAGGCTTTAAGTGTCGTTTCTGTAACAAATTATGAAATTGTGCACTGTTTATTTCAGAACCAAATTCAGATAAAAGATTTTCTTTTATTTTTTTCCATGATATTATACCTTTCAAAGACCTAATAAATACTTTAGCAGAACCAATAAGCAATTGTTTAGCAAATACAATTTTCTGTAATTCCGATAACTTAAATAATTTAAAAGATTCTTCTAAACCACCAATGAAGGATTCAACTGGATATGTATCAGTGCCATTAAATTCAGAAACAGTTTCTAAGATATCACGAAAATGTAAGGAAATATTGCTAGGCATTATAATGTTTTCATTCACTGAGTTATTTATGGGAGGTGATTCTGACAGAACAGAATTAATATCCTCATTTCTATCAGAATCATAAACACTTTCGTTTTCAGATAACTCATCATCGTCATCACTTTCGGATTTTAAAAGCTTAAAATCAATATTAAATCACAGTTTTTATCAGGATTTGAATCATAATTAAGATGTAACAAATTACACACAGAAATAAAATCATTTGCAGCAAAAGTTAAGTAATTTTTGTTTTGTTTCTTCAATACTAAAATCAGATGGAAAACCACAAAAGTTCTATTTTCTCTACGCAATCTAGCTCTATTTTTTCGATCACCCAAAGTTCCAAACACAATTTGATGTAAAAGTTTAATTGACTTAGTAGGATAAGGCTTTAAAGAATTTGAAATTCTAGGAATAGAATTTAAGGTAGTCATCTTAATTCACAGTATCATAGAACACTATTCTTAGAAGTAACAATGTGGAAATAATCGAAACAAAACTTACTTCTCTTATTTTGTAATATTCATAATGCTTCTTCCTAGGCTCATACCAGCCTGAGCGCTCAAATCTGTAGAATCGGTACTTACTGTCTAGGAATATGATGTTCGTAAACTTACTTCCGATGTGGCTGTCTAGGGGCTAATAAACTAGTCCGATTTAAGTAAAACTTGAATATTTAATGAAACATGAATAGTTGCTACAAACTACAAAGTAATTACATACGTAGAAGGAAATAGATGAGATTATTTACAAACGAAGAGAAGGAATCGTATTTTATAAGCAAACATCTTTGAATCGCGTCATCGTCTTAATGGCGGAATCGTCTGCCTTCGTTATCGAAAAAGTAAAAGATTTACTCTCACAGCTTGTCGCGTCATCCGATTATAATGAACGATGCCAACCCACATAAATGTATGCATGTTTCAAGCATTGTGATAAAACAACGGTACCTAGAGCCATCAAAATTTGAATAACGTAATCTTCCATAGAATATGGCTATGTGGAATTGAAATTTGTTTCATTATCAATTTCCTATTTCGTAATATTTCAACGAATTTTTGATTAAAAAACTAAACGATTTCAAAACGACAAATGGCAACACTGTACGGAGGGAAAAAAAAAAAAAAAAAGAAAAAAAAAAAGAAAATTATCTTTTATCTATCTATCGGAAATTCTAAAAATATCTTCATTTTAAAATTAATTTGGGATATTGGTGTTGAACTGAATTTTGTAGGTTGAGTACGTAGAACATGGTATTTAATAAATAAAAGTAGCACACAAACACACAAAACGTTAAAAAAAAAAACCCCTTTAGATGAAATTTAAAATCTGAAATCTTTCAGATTTTTTTTAAATGTTTGTAATTTTTTTTTTTCTTTTTTTTGTAATCTCATTTAGTTTCGTGGCTACAATAGTTCTTTTAGTAATGTATAATGATAGCATACAGGGCACCCCCCCCCCCAAAAAAAAAAGACGTAAAAAGAAAGAAATCTCAAAGCTTTCAGATTTTACATTACGTCCAAAGGGGCGTTTTCAAACGTTGTGTGTGTAACCTTTATTTATTACATATCATGTTCTTTGCAGTTAAACCATAAAATTCAATTCAACAGCAAAATCGCAAAATAATTTTAATATGAGCATATCTTTAGAATCAATCTCGCTCGCTGGAGATAAAAAGGCTTTTTTTTGTTAGTAAAGTGTTGCCGTTGCTGGCTTTGACATCGTTGAGTTTGTTAATAAAAAATTCGTTAAAGTGTTATAAAATATGAAATCGATAATTCCGAATTCCAAATTAGGGCTTCCAGATGCCCATATTCGGTGGAAGATTACGTTATTCAAAATTGGATGGCTCTAGGTATCCCGTTGTCTTATCACAGTGCCTGAAACATACATGAAGATTCTTATATTTAATAATACATGCAGATTCTTCATTATTTAATTTCTTTAAATGTAACACAGGGCACAGAAGTTTTCAACGCAAAATGCCAAAACGATATTAACAGCCCTTTTGGGATAATTCCCTTTGGGCTAAAAAAAAAAAAAAAAAAAAAAAAAAAAAAAAAAAAAAACCGGACATTTAAAATAAAATGTATTATTGAAGTCCTTTTTCCGAGTGTTTCTTTTTACATAATAAAAAAGTATCCAATTATAATTTTTGGAATCCTGTCAGTTGCAGTTGCACGTCCACTCCATGCACGTTTTTTTTTTCGCCCCGCTTTTTTCTTCGCATTTTTTTACGCTTTACGTTTATAAACTGTATTAATTATATCTTATAATTATATTAATTATACGTCAGTGCTAATACTAGGAGTAATAACTAAACAATAAATAATAACTTGAGTTAAACAATATCTAAAGTAGGTATTTCAAAAGTTCATTCCTCTCGTATTATCCTAAAATTAACATCAAAACAGAATGCGAATCATAAAATTGGATTATAATAATAAGCTCATAATATTATATGGATTATATTATTGGAATCTTAAAATTCACAGTCGTAAATATATAAAAATAAGATCTTACCTGTTTTCGAAAATAAAAGTTTTAAAACCTATGATTCCATTTTAAATTGGTTTACAAATGGTTGCCATTCACAGCTTTAAAACAAAGAATAACTAAATTAAACATTTTGATGTTTTCAAACACTCAAATTTTTTTTTTTTTTGATTAAGAGCTCCTAAAAACTCTGTAATAAAGCATGTGGGTGGGGAGAACAAAAAAATTTAGTAAAAATTTTGAACATTTTTTTACAACTCACAGCAGTAACAATTTTTAGAGTTGAAGGTATTCGGATACTTTCATCAATTTCTATCTCAAATTTAAATGATATAGTAGATACATATATATAAATTTATAGCATCTAAAATTATTATTAAATTTACTAAATTTATTATTAAATTATTATTAAATTGGAATAAAAGCAAGGCAATTAATTCCTCTATAATATAATAATTACAACCGTGTATAAGAAGTTTAACTCAATATCAAAACAAATCCAATTAAAGAGAGAATTCATAGTGGAACAAACTAGAAAAATAAAAATGCGAAAGGAAAATATACAAAATTATACAAATAAAAATTAATCTAATTTTATTGAATTGTATTTGTTTTGATACTGGAATAAACCTCTTACACATGGTTGCAATTATTATATTATAGAGGAATTGCCTTACTTTCATTCCAATTTAATAATACTTGTAAATTTAGATACTTTAAGTTAATTCTACTTCAATCCCGCAGCTAATAGCGCAGAATGGGTTTAAAAATTTTTAAATTCTAATTTTTAGCCTATTTTTATATTTCTTTATTATATATAATTTACTTACCAATGGATTATTGAGTATACTATCTCCTTAGATAACGTTAGTAGAATTATATGTAGATGTGTATATAAATTTAAACAAATTTAAATTCTTAACAAATACGTATAAAAGTAAAAAAGCAAATTTAAATTCTAAAAAAAGGAAAAAAGGAAAAAAGCCAAAATAATTTAAAATAATTTTAAAAAAATGTGCAAACATGTAAAAGATTTAATTCTCGAACTAATCTACAATATCATTTAAATTCAGAAGCATAAGCAAATCAAGTGCAAAATCTATTCATGAAAATAAATATACTAATTTAATAAATAAAATTAAATTAAACAATTTTTTTTAAAAAATGCATATGTGAATGACCGTAGAGTAGGCAGGAGACAGACTTATCAAAGGGAAGTTGCCTCCAAACCTAAGTCTCCAATCATTCAATTCGTGTTTCGTCATTCATGCAGGCAAGGGTAAAAGTCAAAACCAAAAGTAATTCCAATAAAGTTGTACCTTTAGAAATTATCATTTAAGTATTAACATTTAAGAATTAAAGTTCAAAAAGGAAAATACTAATGAAGTCTTTTGAGTAACAAGCAAGTAAAGTCAAGAATTAAACTTTTTCTTAAAAAATTAAATTTTTTAAAAATTAATTTTTTATAAAATAATAAAAAAATCTAGAAACCAATGTATTTTAGAAATCCTTGTCTACAGAAACTTCCCTTACACGAATATGCATATCAATAAAAAGAAACCATTAAAGAACTATTACATAATCCATATAAACCAATAAGAAACAAAAAGAACTAATTCACAATTTTTAAAAAACAAATATATATTTAAAAATATAATTTCATATTTAGAAAATACTTAGATACTACATAAAAATTTTTTTAAAAAAATACTTAAAGCAAGTAAATAGTAAGTTTTAATTCTAACTTACCTACTATATGAGTGTTGGGGTCTGCAAAAGTGTTGTGAAAGAGAAGTAAGTGTGTTCTTCAAATTATATAGGCTTATGTAGGTAAAGTTGAGTATCAAGCTGCTATCTTTGTTATAGTAAAAAAATTTTTTGTAAACATTAATATTAAAAATTAAATTAAATTAATTTAAAATCCTAAAGGTAGTAATATCAATTATTTAGGGAGTTAAGTAACTGAGCCAATCAAGAGATGTAAGTTTGCTTGAAGGAAATTAAAGTGAAGTGGTATGTGAAAAAAATGTAAACTGTTTGTAATTTGAAATGTGTGTTCTGTTGAAAAATTGTGAAAATTGTTAAAAAAATTAAGTGAAAAATATTTTGTGTGAAAATTGCAAAAAATTAAAGTAATTAAGAAGAACTGAAATGTTTTAATATTAAAGTTTTAAAGTAAAATTTCCCAAAATTTTTTTTGAAAGGAAGTCCTTAAAAAACCTCTAAAAATTCCCAGAAATTTCTCAAAAATTCCTTTAGGAAGTTAAATAAAACTTAAATTTGATGAAAGAAAATATTAAAAGTTTAATGAACTTGATTTCAATTGGTATATCAAAACTTAACTAAATACTGGCTAAAGTATGGAAAATTAGAAGAAAAAGATTAAAATCTTCACTCAATTCGGGCTATAATTGAGACTTTTGAAAAGAGTTGGTCCTTTATTAGTAAAAGAAAAGAATCCAGTATTGATTAAATATACATATTTACAAAATATTTACAATAAAAATTTACAATAATTTCTCTACTCTTTAATATCCTTCATTACCCTCCAGCTAAGGTTTAATGTAATGTTATCATACCCAAAAGAGCCAAAAAATTATAAAGTAAAGGCCTGCCTTTTTAATATATAAATTAATAAATTTTGTTGGTACTTGGGTATCAACTTGTACATTAATTAGTTTTATGATTTCTTCCTTTAAATCGTCATTTTCAGTACATATATTTTTTATTCTGATAATTTGGCTATGAAACGTGTTTTTGTTTTCTAAGAATATTTAATTAAATATGTATTTAATTTTAATTTTTTTAATTAAATTCAATTTACTCTTATGAAACAATATATGTGTATATATATACGTATAAAAAGTATGACAACAGTTAACTCTATAAATGTAAACACTGCGCCCACGACACTCACATTGGCATTTTCTAAAAATAAGTTAGCAACATATTTATAATTTATCTTAATCATTATAAAATAACTGCTAATACTATGATTCGCACATTCAAGCGTAACATTTTTCCAAAATTTCCACACTAAGCCAGTTTAACTTATTTAAATCGTAGGATGACAAGTTATCTGAAACTAGAACGTAACACTTAAGTTACTCATGCACTCATTATAATTTAATTATAAAAATGCTTCTTGTTTTATTTGCTCATTATAGGTATTAGAATCTTCCATCTCTGTGGAAAAGCATTTCGAATATAGTAAATTGAAAATATTTCAGCTTTACTCGGAGGAATTTTCTATGGATTCTTAGATGTGTATAAAAATAAAGAGAAACATATAAAAGTGAGGATAATACTGGCTCTTGTTTGATTTTTTCTAAATTCTTATTTGATTTTTTCTATTTCATTTTTAAATTCGGATTTAAAAACAGTTATAATATTTAGTTGCTTTTTGCTTCAAAATTCTAACCTGCACGTATAATCTTCGCGATATTTAGGTATCAGTAAACAATACTCGTTCAACTGCAATAGTATATTATGTTGATTATTACAGAACTGTCAAAAGCTTCAAAGGGCCGCTAAGGTACCACCTTACATGTCGTTATTTAAAAACTATTATGGGATTTAAGTAAAGTACAACTTCCGGTGGTCCAATTTTACCTAAAACCTAAGCTTTATATGAAAGCAGAAAACTTCAGGAAATAGAAAATTTTAAAAGTTTGATATAAGAGTTATAGTGAACCAGAAATTCTTTACACACATACACACGTACAAACAGACATCCTTGTAAAAGTAGTAAAAACGGGTTGTGGAGACCCTAATTCGTGCTTGTTCACTGGAAACTCGATATCAAATTTTTGAACCGAAAACTTTTCTTCACTTATGTATGTAAGTTAGGAGGGGGTATAAAACGTATCATTAATTGAAATTAAAATGTAGCATCAAAAATGTCATATTTAGGGAAATTTGAATTCATTTTGCAAATAAGTCTACTTTAAACGCTTCTTATTTATTTCTATATTAGATGAAAAATTGAAAAATATGATATCAATTGCTAAATTGTTTTGGGAAAAAATACAAAATGCAGATAATAACAATTAGATTTAATTTAAGCTAGAAAGTCAATTATCTCGTTTCATTTAACAATACGTTTCTCTTCGCGTGACATGTTGTTTCTTGGCAAAAAGATATTTAATTGAGAAAAAGTTTTAAATTACATTCAGATTAAATTTAAATGTAATATTAAATGTTTGTTAATTGTTAGAATAGCTAGAAAACCATTATTTCTCAAACTTGTAAATATGTATCTAACTGAAGGTAGCGCAATTTTCAACGTTGAAACTTCAACAATCAGGATATGTGTAATAAAATGTGTACTCATGCTTCAGTGCAGTTCCCAAAACATGTGTAATCATATTTTGCACACAAGAAAGCCTTTTTTTTATTATGACTATATAATTAATAATTTTTATATGTAAAATGAGGTGATTAATACATTATTTTTTAATAAAACTATTATAAATTATTTATAGATGTAAGAAAACATCATCTGTCTTAATCATATGTTCGAAACGATATTTACATTGATTTGCATATAGAAATCATTTCCTGTAAAAAGAAAGGAAAATTATCACTTTCTTAAGTTATGTCTAGGTATTTAACACAAAATACAAGTTTAATTTCACATCTGTAAATTTTTCAATAATGACTTTCTTTCTTGCAAAACCAGGCAATAATTTGAAATTGGGAAATCTGTGGAATTTAGGATTATAAAAATGCTAAAATAAAAGCACAATTGTTTTCAATTTTTGCGTTACAAAAATAAAATTACTATTCGAAATGTATTAAAAATATGTCCAATTTATTCAAAAGAAAGATTTAAAGAAATCAGTAAATTAACTTTCTGAAACTAAAACTCAGAAAATTCACATATCAGATAAAATTTTAAAAGAAATTAAAGAATACAGAAACAGTACCAAGCTACATTATATCCTACACAAGATACAAAATAATGTGCATTTTTCCCATCGGAAGCTTACTGACCTTTTAAATATTTAAAAAAAATTCTCTTTCTTTTCTCGCCTTTTACAGAAAAAAGGTTGATATAATAGTTATTTTTCTAATTGGATATTTTTCTAATTGGAAGAGAAACATACCAACGTAAAATTTTAAATTAAGTAAAAAAGCAACCTTAAAATAATAGCCACTGATTATGAATTAAACTATCGATTTCGAGGGCGATCAGTGAAAATCAGTTTATTTAATTGCAGTCGAGGTCGGTTTTATCAAAAACTTAGTAAATTATGATTTCTTTTTTACCTAATTTTAAATTAATTTTTTTTAAATGCGTATATTTTCTCACAGCTGAATTTTTGGTTGATTAAAAAATATAAAATCGTAAATATATGAGATAAAATTCCGCTGAAACCGTGTTGTATTCGTTGCACTTTTTAACAGTTTAACTGACAATTTAAGCTATTTATATCATTTCTAAAAAAATTAATTTTATGCTACAAAGCATTTGTTTATCAGTACAGAAAATCAGCAATAATCAGGTAATTGGGTATTACACCTTTCAAATTGAATAACTGTTTATTCACTGCGATACGTACACACGCGGCGTAGATTAATCATTTGAATTTGCAAACTGTTCATGAATAATGCTAAGCATCAACAGTAATCGTGGAAGCAAAATATCACATATATGACTGAAATTTTCAAGCAATACAGCTCAAAACCGAGGAAGATAAATTATAACATTCTTTTTACTTCATGCTAACCAAAACATAAATAAATGAAACTTTTATAATACACAGAATTGTAAATGAGAAGTTAGTTAGCACTGTATTTATTTTAACTTAATCTTCATATTTCTGTTACTAAAGTTTCACTTATAGGCTCTTAATAACAACAACTGTGTGCTTAGCTAAAGCTGAATCCCATAAAACTCGAAGAATATTTTCTTTCATATTTTTATCAATAACTTCCTAGCCTGGCTCTAGGTATTCCCGTTGAATGACATCGAATTTAGATAGCAGCAGAAAATTACACGCTTCCCTGAGATAAATATAAAGGTGAATTACCAAGTGATAAATACGATTTAACCCAAACAAATTCACGCATTTCGTTTAGAAAAAGTTCAAATTCAAAACTTTCCGTTTCAAACTTTCTTTTTTAATACTTGTAATTAGAATTTACGAGTTTTTTCTGGTGTTTTCAGCTGCGATGTTTTCACGTGCACACATAACCTAAATTGATTTTCAAAGATAATTTTCTTCATATTATTGAAAATATTAATTGAATTTTACAACTATAGCATATCTATCAGTGAAATGTGCTTTCAGGATCTGTACTGAGGCTAAGTATATGTTTTATTTGATAAAACATAAACAATTTTTGATTTATTTATCTGTGTTTTGAGAGACATGAACAAGGCCGGAAGAGAAATTTCGAGGTTTTCAGAATATGATCTTATGAATTATCAGCTAGCAGGAGCTCCTGAATTATCACAGACTCATTTTGACTCATCAAAGAAAAGAACTCATGAAGTATCAAATCTTGGGTCTCAGAAGTAAAAAGAAGCCCTTTAAATGGAGACTCCTCACATGGCTGTTTTAAGACACCTATTTCTAAACGTGCAAAAATCTTGAATCTGGAATTATTGAAAATTTAGGAAGTTTTAATCTGTATGAAGAACTGTTTAAGAAAAACTATTTAAGAAGCTAAAGAATACTGCTTACCTCAAAATGTAATTCTTCTTTTGATTTCAATACTTAATAAATAATTAAAATAAAGAAGGAAAGAGAAAGAAGGAGGAAAATAGCTGCTTTACCTGTAATACAAATAAAGGAATTTTAGTCAACGCACTGGTTAAAATCTTGTTTATTTGAATATATTTTATGTATTTCTGCTTTTTATCTTTTACTCATTTCATTTTACTTGATATACATATACATGGCAACTATATGTTTGTCGAAATTTTATATCTTGTCATTAATTATAAAAGGCCGATTAAAAATTTCAGCAGGTGATTATACTACCACAGTTCAATATGTTTCTTCAGTAGGCTTGTAGCTTTGATGCAATGTGTAATAAAATGATTAAAAATTTTAATAATAATAAAAACTGACTTTCGACACGCGCTTATAAATAAATAAATAAATAAATAAAAACTGAAAATTCTCAGATTTTAACGATGGCCCAAAAGGGTTTGTTAAGGTTTTCTACGCTCTCGCTGAGCTTGCAGCCTCTTTTGTACTCACTCCTGTTAACCATTTTTTATTTATTTATTTACATTTTTATTGTTCTTCTTAGCTTAATTATTAAGCATCGTTTTCTTCGCACTACGCCACATATAGTTCAACAACAAAATCACGAAATTTTTAAAAGCTGCATAGTAGCCTGTGCTTAGAATTTCCAATGCAGTGTTAAGCGTTCGCATAACATTTTTATATTTTTTTTCAGTCTTTTCCCACTTCATCATGGCAATATTAAATTTGCTTAATAAGATGGCTAACATTTTTTTTTTTTTTTTTTTTTTTTTTTTTTTTTTTTACCTCTTTAGTATTAACATTTTAGTTGTTAACTTTATTTATTAAGCATCACGCTCTTCGCACTTAAGTCGCATAAATTCGCAGTTCATACTTATGCCACAGCAAAATCACAAAATATTTAAAAACAGTATTTTGTATATTCGCTATATTATTTCTTTAAAAACTAGCGCTCGCGCAATCAGCCCCCTAAAATAGTTATCATAAAGAAAAGAAAATCTTTATAATCAGTTTAAATGAGACCAACTATAGTGTAATTTCATAAAAATATACAATTTTTCTAATTAGACATCGCATGATTTTAATACATGATTATTTAAATTAGTTACATTAAAAGGTAGGAAAATATTGTTAACAACTGTGTTCATTGCTCTTAAATCATTTTGTTTATTAAGGATTAATTTAAACTGGAAAGTTATTCCAGTTTAAATTTGAAAGTATATCGCGCTTTATTGAATGGCAAGACGCTGGCGCGTGGAAGATAAAGGTAGTATTTTATTTCTGGTCGCGGAAACACATTGTTTTGATTGAGGCGAGTTTGTTAACCAAAACTTAAAAATAATTACCTTACACTTTTCTGAATGGCAACAGCTCCTGGGGATTAAAATGTGTTATTTCGAACAGCGTTACCACTGCTCGCTTTTAAATCATTGAATTTGTTAATAAAAAATTCATTAAAGTTTTACAAAATATGAAACACAAAATAATAAGACAAATTCTGGTTCACATATTTGGGTTGAGGACTACGTTATTCAGAATTTGATGGCTATAAGTACCGTCGATTTTTCACATTCCGAGGAACTTACATACATGCGTGCAGATTCTTCATTATTTAATTTCTTTAAAAATAATACAGGGCAATGATATTTGAAAATTGATACGCCATTTATAGTGAACCAATTCAAAACCCCATTTCAACACTAATAGCCCCTTTTGGGTTGATAAATAAATAAATAAACTTCTTTGCAGAGAAACCCGGCGAAATAATATATTAATTCTGCTATTTATTTATTTATTTATTACGCAGTATATTTATTTTTGTTCTTTCTATTTCTGTGACTTATTTTGTTTACTGACACATATCTAGTAGCGACAGCGGCAAGTTTGTTTAGATTTTAAATTCTGCATGTTATGAAATTCGTTAAGACATGTGCAATCAAAGGTCTGCCAGTATTGTATGTAAAGCCGGCACAATTTTTAATTTTTAGGAAGAGACTCGCATATATTGTTCAGAATTGTAGTATTCGCAAAATTCTTAAATATTCTACTTCAGACTCTTCATCATTTGAGAATGTTCTTCAGTCATTTTATAATTCTAATTCATTTTGCATAATTTCGATTCAATTTGTTCTAATACAAATAAGTAAAGCGCAGAAAATTTTAAAACTGAATTATGATTTTTTTAAATAGGCTACCAATGGATAAATTGTAAATTATAGTTCATAGTGTTAAATTGAAAGTTAAAATGCAACAGACAACCCATTACATAAAATGGTAAACAGAAAGTTTTAATCTCCCTTCCCCTTGATAGTAACAAAAACTTAGAACTGAAACGTAGAAACTAGGTCATTCCTAATTTCTTTCTTCAGAAGATTTTAAACATCGAAACAAATAAAGGAAGACATTCCATTAAAAAATTCTTTCTTTCATTTAAAGAGATTTGAGTGTTAGTTAATTGAACAGCAGTCATAAATATCTAAGTGTTATGTTAAAATGATTATCGCGATCATTGAACTAAACATACTATTTATTTCCTTTTTTCCTTTACGAAATAATTTGCACTTGTAAGCTCTTACAAGAGAAACAACAAGATATAATTGCTTATTTATGCGTGAGCAGAAATTTCGACAAATAAACAACAATTACATACCTTTTGTAATCATGCATGCAAATTATATCCAAAACTGAATCAACCGGTGATCACACACTTGACAAAATATGCCACCTCTCACCGCAAAATTATCAAATGACAACAGTAGTTATTAAATCTAGTTTCCACCAAGAACCAATCGCGTAGCATATCAAGGCAGCTGTCAGTCAAAGCTCTCGCTAGATTTCTCATTGGTTAAACGGAGCCGCGCCCTATTCTTCTGGATCTGCCAATTGCAGCCGCTACCGTATTGCGCATTTTAACAGTAGTAGCAAGGTTAAATGCCTGCACGCTATTTATAGAACTACTAGTATTGCGATTTTTACTTTTGTTCTTTTTTGTTTTTTCGGTTTGAAAAGGGAGTTAAATTTAGAAACAAATTCTTTTGTCTTTTGTTTCTTCCTAACCACACAGTGGTGGTAATTTTAGAAGAACATCTGTCTCCCTAGCTGACGGAGTGTTATGCAAAACATTCAGAACGAGAACAGCGCTGAACTGTTTGCTGAAATACTGTTCAAGAGTTTCGTAAAAACAGCAGCCATTTGTTATTTTGCTTCTACTTGCTTTTGACAGGTTTGTCCAACTTTAGCGTATGGAATTTCTTTAAGACAGAGGGGGGGGGGGCGTAGTCAGTGTTTGGTTCCAAATGCAGGAAAAATGTATGGTTTTGTCTGAGTTAAAATTATTATAATAGAATTATAAGGATAAATAAATGAAAACTAAATTAATAAACCTTAACAATACATTTGATATATATTGATAAATAGCTAAACAGTCTTCAGTAGTCAAATATTCATCAATTAATTAACCGCAGCAGTCTACAATAAATATTGCTAGAACTTTTTGTTTTCAAAAAATAACATTAACAATAAAAATTGAGACGTTCTTTAAAATATTTTATACTTATTTTATTTATTTTTTCTTTAAAATGGTAACATATGATGCAAGCGTTATCTTCATGTTTAAAAAGTTTTCTAGTATACTTCAAAATAAAATATTCAAATTATGTTGCTTTTTTGCTTTCTAGTCATTCTTTTTTAAATGACTTTTGTCGAGGGCATTGCTTGCATGAATTTTTTGCGCCTTTGAGATTTTAAAACAAAGAATTTTTATAAAATACTGGCCACATATACAAAGATAGCTATTATAAGGAAAAGCATCTCAAAATAAAGCATCATCGAAAATGAGATCCGAATCCACGATCATCTTTATAGATTTGAATATTCCAAGCAAAAGAGCTCTTCAGTAGGGCGTCTTAGACTGTTCTAATTTTGTTCTTAAATCTTAAATTTAACAAAAACCAAGAAGAGAAGGGCCTGTTAAAGTTGCTTAAATTCAAATATGCTTTAGTTAATTTTCTATGGAACGACAATTTTGATGTAGTTTGTTTCTTGAGTTGTGGAAGAAGATGTCATTTTGTTGTATTTCATGAAGTTATTTCTGTTCATTATTTATCAACATAAGAATGATATACAGTGAAACTAACTACTGTTATTATTAGCATTGGACGAGCTACTGGTCTTGAAAAGCACTTTTTGTCTTAATCACTCCTCAAATCGTTGTCACCAAATGTTATCACCATGTATTTATTATATTTAAAAAAAAATACGTATGTATGCATGTATGTACGTTCCTCACACTGTGGAAAAGCGACGGCCACATAGATCCACCGAATTTTCTATACACGTAATCTTCCCCTCGAACACGGGCATGTCGAAGCCTAAATTTTCAATTTCGAATTTGTGCTCGATTTATTCATATTCTGTATAAATTTAACGCATTAAAAAAAAAAAAAAAAAAAAACTTAGAATGACAGAAGTGGCAACATTACTCGAAATAAAGCATTTTTTTCTTTAGTGTGCCAGAATGTTGCCATTCGGCAAAATGTAACATATTTATTTTTCCGTTTAAATCCACGAAATTGGATAGTTGAAAGCGATGTGTTGCTGCCAATGTCTCTATATAGAGTACTTTTTATATCCAGGCACCAGCATGTTGCCATTTAGTATAGCATAAGGCATTTAACTTGCAGATTTAACCTTTCAGTTACTGAGTTGCAAACCAAGTGATTGAAAAGTACTGGACCTAGTTCTTAGAGGTATTTTTTCTACTTTTTAAACTCATCTATTTAATTAAAAATGCATTTAAAATATGATTTTTTTAATTAGAAATATTAAATATTTTTATGCAGTGATAAACCAGCAGGAACTTTTTTTTTTTTTTTTTTTTTTTTTTTTTTTTTTTAACGATTTCTATTTTAGGCGGCTGGCCGAGCGAGTGGTTAGTTTTCAAAGAAATGCTATAGGAAATATTAAATGAAATAGTAAAAAGATACTCAAGATCTTCTGTTTTTAAATATTTTGCGTTTTTTCCTCTTAAATTTTATGTGTAATTAAGTGCTAAGAAAGCGATACTTAACAATAAAGCTAAAAAAAAAAAAAAAAAATTGTTTTGGCAGGAGTTACTTTAGGAGCAGACTGGTGCTCCCAGACCGTGATGCTCAGCACGAGCGTCAAAAACCTTAACAAATCCTCTGATGCAACAATAAAATCTGAACCCTTTCAGTTTCTTCTTCTTTTCATTATTATTTGATTCACTAAATATTTTTTACTAACGAAATGTTTCTCTATATGCATCTTATTACGCTGACGGAGAAAGCTTTTAATTTTCAAAACCATTACGATATGATTTTAAATGACTTTCACGCTATTCTGCAACTGTAAAATGCGAATCAAATAAAAAAAAAGTAAATTCTTACATAATACGGTATTTTATGCAGTATAAATTTAAACAAATGGCATCAGAATAATCTTTTTGTTTTAATATCTGCGGGGCGGAAAGAGCAAGTGACAAGCGTACTGATTTCTACCTATATCTAAAAGTTTTCTTTAGAAAATTCCAGAAGTTCCATTAACTACCCATATCTAGCATTTGCGCTTTTCCTAATACACTTTGATGAGAATTTTGTCATGCCTAATGATGCAAAACAGTACTTGAAGTGTGACGAAGGGGATAGATGCCTCTGGTAATGCACTCGTAAATACAGCTGGACAGGCGATTCACTATTTTTGGGATCAAATTATTTGAACCGCACGGAGAATTAGTAAATTACCAAGACGTTGAGATCTCTTAAAAAGCTCAATTGATAGATTAGAAGCTGCCAGGCTCGAAGTTGTAAACATAAGCTCATTCTAAGGAGAATATCAAAATATATTTTTTTGGACAGCGGCAAAAGTATGGGATCTCCCCCTCCTGTACGTAATCGTATTATAAAGGATTATTAAATGAGTTTTAAGTTTAACAAGTTTTAACGCAAAAAGTGTCCAGAAAGGCATACTCGTTTTTTTTTTTTTTTTTTTTTTTTTTTTTTTTTTTTTTTTTTTTTTATGTAGTTCCATTTGATTTCGGTATACCTGTACGTCAATGTATTTTCAGGCATATACATCGATATTTTAAGTGTGAAGACTAGTCCTCAAAAGTTTAATCGATTTCTGATTTCTACATACATTTATAATTTATATGTTAGTTAATATATCTAATTAAAAGTTGTAGGGTCCACTTGCTTATCTTTTAAGTGACAATTGTACGTGTAGTAAGTTCTGGTAGAAGCCACGCAAGAGAAGAGCTAAAAGTACACTTTATTAAACTCTTTAAAATTTACAATGCGTTAACTGGACGCTAACACACTACGCTTCCCTTGGGCAGTAACTGAAATCACAGAACTAAACTAAAAATTCGAAGGTGTTCACGAGTAGTAGAACTTAAGCTACAGGGCTCAGATATTCCTCTTTCTTAAACCCGCGTCGAAATTCGTGGCAACAAAGTAAATGCTGTTATGCCATGTAAACCAGCAATAACTCCGGGAGTAGAAGCTCCCGGGTTAAACTCTTTCTTCACAAGGTAGAATTTGCATTCCTTCATGCGCGCTACCAGATTTAAATATTCTAGCATTGACAATCAGAAGAATGAAGGCTTATCCGGAAAGTTTAAAATTAAACTTTAATTTGTTAATTAAAATAAATATAAATCCCTACACAGTTATTAATTACATATGTTTATCATTCCAAATATAAAATTAATCAAATAAAATGTATTTTTACTTATGAAAAGGAAAAACAATTAATACCCGATGCGAATTCTGTAGATAGAAAAAGTATCATCAGCCGTATGTGCTTCTGAAGCGTCTTAAAAATAAATTTTTGAAAGGAAAAAGTGTTATTTTGTAACCTATTATATCTTTAAATCATTGTTCGTTAACTTCAATCTGGAATTCAATGTTCGCTTATTTCTTTTTTATATTTCGCCATTGCTATTGCAGCATCGTATATACACTGACTACCAATAAGTATTTGGACACCTATGCAAATGACGATATCTGTGGTCCTAAGGTATGTCACGGACTCCGCCGGTATATATCGTGTAGAAACCAGCATCGGCTTTAGTCGCATGCAAGATGCCTCGCAGTTCGGAGCTCTCTGATTTCTAGAAAGGTATAATTATCGGGTATCACCAATGTGGCTGATTCTTAAGGGACATATCTAGCGATCTGAAGTACCCAATATCGACAGTGGCCTATGTGATTAAGAAGTGGGAGGTGAGTGGTGATTGTCGGAATGTGCCCCAAGTCGGCAGACCAAAGAAACTGGGAGATAGAGACCGACGAGTGCTGTCCAGAGAAATTCGGAAGAACCGCACCTAACCTATGGCCCTCATCCGCGAGGAGTTTCAACAGGCATCCGGGAGTATTGTTTCAATGAATACCATCCGTAAGGAAGCACATCTGCTTGGTTTTCATGGTCGTGCTGCTGCCCATAAGCCTTTGATCACAAAGTCCAACCGCGCTTCTCGGTTAATGTGGTGCAAAGCACATCGAAATTGGACCGTAGATCAGTGGAAACGGGTTCTTTGGAGTGACGAATCAAGGTTCACCCTTTACCGTTCGGATGGCAGGGTCTGGGTCTGGCGTCTACCTGGAGAACTTCTCCTGCCAGAATGCATTGTGCCAACAGTCAAGTTCGGCGAAGGTGGAATTATGGTCTTGGGGTGTTTCTCCTGGTATGGGCTGGGACCCATGGTCCCCATTCATGGTAAGCTCAACTTCGATGCCTACTGCACTATTTTGGATGACAATGTGCTTCCTGCGTTGTGACAGTTTTACGGGTTGAACCCCTGTTACTTTCAGGACGACAATGCCAGTTGTCATGTTTCGACGTTAACCAAGACTTGGTATGTTGCCAATGGAGTTCATCGAATGGACTGGCCTGACGAGAGTCCAGACCTGAACCCTATCGAGAACCACTGGGACGAGTTGCATCGCCGAATTCAGGGGTGCATTACCCGTGCAAAATCGGTGAAGGAACTTCTATGTCTTCTCCAAGCCGAGTGGAAGAAAATACCACTAGCTGTCATACAAAGACTTGTGGAAAGTATGTCCCGGAGGGTCCACGCTGTAATTACCTCTCGTGGAGGCTCTACCAACTATTGATTTTGAATAAAGTTAGTTTTTCTTTTCTCTCACAGGTGTCCAAATACTTATTTGTAGTCAATATATATATATTATATATAAATAATTTCCCGAAACGTTTTTTTCTTCTAAAAGTGAGACTTAGCTTTGTTGTTCTGTTTATAAAGTATTTCTCCCGCCTTCCTGGCGTGCTTTCGTGGTGTAGTGGTTCTGCACGCTGGGCCGGTATTCCAGAGGTCCGTAGTTAGATTTCCGGCGAAGGCGATTGCTAATTTTTCATCTTGCCTACTTCAAAAAGAATACCTGACGTCTCTACATGTTAATAGATTATTGTGTTTTAGGTCTGACGTCTTCATATTCCCTGCGTAATTACTCCAAATGTTTATGATTTATTGACCTCTGAATCACATCGACTTAGCGCGAATTGTGGTTGCGACACTGTGTCTCCATCGCAGGTAGGGTACGAACTGCGCCAAATTTGATCGAAAATCCCCGTCCCCCTCTTTTTTAATCCACGAACTGCGCGACGTTTCCTGTCCCCCATTTCTTTCCAAGAAGATTGGGTACTACAAAAAGTCGTTTATCGCCATTAATGGGACATTCTATTGAGACTGCAAGCCTTTATTTTCATTTATCAGTATTGTAAAAATTGTGCATGTAAAACAAATATTAATTTAAATTAATTAAGTCTGGCGTGTGCTAAAAAATAAATTTCTTTTACACTCATTTTAAAGTTTTATGGTGCTTAAAAGAATGATAAGCCAGATCTTTTTTATTCTCTGTAAGAATTAAAAACTTTCCAAATTGTAGATTTTAGTCGCTGATATATACAGTGTCTCAAAAAAGTGATGGGACACTTGTGCTTTACAAAAGGAAACTGCAATAAAATAAATTTAAAAAACATGTAAAATTTTTTGTGGGTGTGTTTCATACTTAAATTTAGTAACAATTATTACATAACATACATTTTCTCAAAATATTAAAATATTAATTTTTGAGACACTGTATTTGAGACACTGTATATTAGTTTTAAATAGTAAAATTGATAGATTAATGACATACACAAAACTGATACATAATTAGCGTATCAAATATCGGATTTGTAGCTCACCTTAAACAAGTTTCTTGTCTAGATAAATATTAACAAATCTTCTTAGATAGACAATTTTCTTAGATGCTAACCTGTTTTTAAATATTTTTCTCAGCAAATATTCAGAAGCAAATAGATTTTTCACCAAGATAGTCAAAGAATCGTTCGGAACTGATTGAAAATTTAGCTATTTAAGTAATATACACTGACTTCCGGTTGTAGGGGTGAAAAAGGTCAGAGCCAATAGTTGGGCTCATGAAGAATGCCTTGTAGCCCCACATGTTGTTACAAAGATGAATTTAATGCCTGCAAGAGTATTACGAAAGTCCTCTGAAAATTTCTTTTGTGTTACAGAGCAATTAACAAAAGTAAATCTAAAGTGATGTATAAAAGAAATTAAACAAACAAAAAAGAAACGATTTTTCACAGACAATTCAGCGTTTCTCATCAATTAATTCAGTTCTTACTTCACGACAAGGCAAAAATACATAAAAACTCAAAATATCTGTATTAATTGCGAAGTAAATTTTAAACACTTATTTCCTGGAATAAATTCCAGAAAGGATTAAGCACGACTTAATTCGCAATAATAACAAAAGAAGGCGTTATCTTTGTTGTTGCCGAAGCATAGTTTCTCTAGATTGGCAACAAATCCACTATTCATTTATAAAAAATATATTTCTTTATTTTTATTTTCCTCTTGGCTACAGTTGGCTTCGAAAAATAAAATTGTAACCCTGTAGGCAACGGAGGAAAGAAATTTTGATCGGCGCTGTTGGACTATAGCAGGACCACGGAGGTAGGAAGTAAGAAGGAGTCGCCCTAAACAAGTTTCTCCGTACCCTGCTCTGAAGCACCGGCGATCCCTACGTGGTGACCAAAACATTGGGTCATTTACCATTGAGTTCTATGGGATTTGACGCGTTCGGGTGTAAATATTTTGTAATTACGTCGCAAATATACATATAAATGTATATATTTTCTTTTTCTACAACACTTCAGAGTCCTAAGTATGTGAAAACAAGATATTTTTAAACAACATTTCATTCTGAACGGAACTAAATGCTATACTTTTCACAGGACAGTTTTCTCAGAATGATTTAATTTGAATGAAATATTTTCACAAGTTTTCGTTAATTACATTAGAAAAAAAAATTAAGGTAATTCGATTTTATTCGGTTAAGGTAAAAAAATTAAGATCAAAGTTTATTGTATTATTAATATTAAAATTATGCATTATTTCTTTTCTATTTATAGAGCTCCTTCCTAAAATACTTTCTTAAATATGACATGATTTTTTGGCTTCTTTTAAATCGAAAAATGTAAGTCAATTTATAATTAATGCTCTATTCGGTTCATTTTAAATTAGAGAAATATTAGGAATTAGCGAAATACTTTAAATAAGTATTTCGCTAATTCCTAATAATTAAATATGTATTAAATAGTATTTGACTTTCTCTGAACATTTCTGAAAGGGAATAAAATAAGTTTTTTTTTTTTTTTTTTTTAAGTATTATTTAAAACTTGTAACTGAGTTATTATAAAATGTAAAGGGAATAATTCTGTTAATTATACTTATCAGATTTTTTTTTTTTTTTACCCTTCATTTCAACAATACATATTCCAAAACTCTTTATTACGTTCTTAAGTGCGCATCTCATAGCATTTGCTTTACAATACCTTTTAACAGATTGCTTTCCAATGCGAAAAATTCTCGCTTAAATAGTTTTATAACGTATTTGTCAGCAGGATTTTAATTTATGTTTACAATTCAATATTAAGGTTATTATATATTTAGATAATATTTATAATCATTATAAATTAGATACATTTAATCATTAGATTTCTTCACAGTACTTTCACAGTTTTTTATAAGTGAATAAATTCTTCATTTCAAATACATTTATAAATAATTTAATGAATATTTAAGTATTTTGTCAAAGGCACATACATGCTTTTTGAAAGCACATGCATAAATACCCATACATATTTCCTATTTATCATTTCCGGCATGTGCAAATCTTTAATTTCTGTGCATTCACTATATTTTTCGTGTAAAGTAATTTACACTAATTTAGCATACACCCGAAAGTTTTACATAAAAAATATATATGAATATAATTTGAATGAAAATTATAAGTATTATTTTTAATACCCACTCAAAGGTCAGTTTTTCTTCAAAATTCCTCCACGACGGCATCTCTCTCTTTAGGCAGATAGCCCTTGCCTGCGTTACTCTATTTAATAAAAACTTAATCTGACCTATGTGCCTAATTACAAATATTTTAACATACATAATTTTATATTTACATTTAGCCATCAAGTTTCAAACTTTTCAAATCTTCTAGAAAATAAATTTTGGCAGATCTCTTTTAGCAATTTTCTTAAAATCTATATTTTTGTAGTGCAACTGTTTAGAATTTTATAAAACAAATTCATAATCAAAATCGCTGTTGTTAGTTATCGAAAAATAACCAAGATGTGATTTTTGCGTAAATGTCAGTAAACTATACAAATTGCTATTATCCATCCCACTATGAATGTTTCTTTCATGCGAGAGTGTCCCTTTTTCGATTTCTATGGAACTGTCGTGTGTCGAAATACTATCAGAATCTTGTCAAGCGAGCTTCTGAATGTAAACAAATAACACCCCGTCTGGTGACCCAAGCTTCAAAGCAGTGCTGCACTTCTAGCGCGGAATGGCCCCTCCTCCCTTTCCTACCTCCATGAGCAGGACGAGGGGGGATTTTCATCAGCGCATTTGGAGTACACCCCCTTCGCAGATACCGGAAGTGAGGAGTCATCAGTCAAAACAATTCGAAGGCGAAAGCCGCGCCGATTTATTTATGACAGGAGGAGAGCAAAATTTAGTCATAAGTTGCATTCAGGGCGAAAACGAAAGTGAGGATAAATTAAACGTCAATCAGCCTTCGGATGCCAGTATTTTTAAACAACAGCAAAGGGAATGTGAGACATTACGCAATAGCTATAAAGACGCGCAAAGAAATAAAAATAAATATTTCTTAATGGATGATTTGATTTATCAGACCGAAAGAATTTCCGGACAACAATTTAGTCACTTGGTATTACCTAAAGTTAGAAGGGAACAAATTTTAAAATTAGCTCACGAATCTATTTTTGCAAATCATTTAGGGATGAGAAACACAAAAGAAAGGATTCGTTATTCATTTTATTGGCCAAACATGTCACGAGATATTGAAGGATATTGTAAAATTTGTAAGGAATGTCAATTAAGAAGTAGAGAAAGAACCAACGATCGTATACCCATAGTTCCAGTTCAGCGACCTGAATTTCCATTCGACACAGTAAATGTAGATATAATCGGTCCAATTGAACCTCCATCAGCACGTACACACAAATATGTACTATGTTTAGTCGACCAATATTCTAGGTGGCCAAAAGCTGTCCCTTTGAAAACTATTACAGCAAAATCAACATGCGACGCATTATTAGAAATCTTTATGAGAACGGGCATACCTCGTGTAATAGCTAGCGATCAAGGTACCAATTTTGTTGCAGAATTAACACAAGAATTTCATGCCAGATTAGGAGCAAGTCCTAGATTTGCAACACCAGGACATCCACAAAGTTCGGGATTAGTTGAACGGTATAACCAAGTTCTGAAACGTATGCTTCACCATATCATTAGAAACGACTCTAAAAATTGGGACAAACACATACCATACCTGTTATTCGCTTACCGCGAAATTCCAAATTGTATTACGGGAGTATCCCCATTTAAATTAATGTATGGAAGAGAGGCCAGAGGTCCGTTGTCAGTGTTAAAATCGTCATGGTCAGGAGAAATTCCATTACCAATAAAATTGGGTAAAAGTGCTGTTGATTATCTACAGGAGCTAAAAATGAATTTAGAAATAGCAGCAGAGCAAGCATCTGTAACTGCAGAATTGAAACAAGGTGCATATGCAAGCTATGCTAATCAAAGGGCAATATATAAAGAATTCAATCCTGGAGATCAAGTGCACCTGCTGATTCCAGTAATAAATTATATGCCAGATGGACAGGACCTGCAGAAATAGTATCTCATTGTAATCCAGATTCTTACAGAGTCAAACTGACAGATGGTACAATAAGAAGAGTACACGTAAATAAAATTAGAAAATTTAATCCAAAGGTACAGGCTGTAGGTGTAATATTTGAGAACGAAGAACTAGGAGAAGTTCATCCTACACCCAGTGTGAGTGATAAGTCCGATCATTTTCATCTTAACGAAGTAGACTTAAACCATTTAGATGATGATAAAAGGAATGACACGATGAACTTGTTAAGAAAATATGAAAACTTATTTGTAAATAAGGTACAAATTGCCAAAGTAGGAGAACATAAAATAAGATTAAATGACACTGAAAGAAAGAAGCCATATGTTTATCGAATTCGAGAAGCATTGAAGCCTCAAGTAGATAAACAAATTGAAGAAATGTTGTCATTGGGATTCATTGAAGAAACCAACGCTGAAATTTCGTACCCTATTGTATGCGTTATGAAGAAAGACGGTAATCTTCGCCTTTGCGTTGACTTTAGATCCCTTAATGCAGTAACGAAACTAGATGACTTTCCTATGGAAAATCCTAAAGAGCTCTTATTCCACTTTGGAAAAGCCAAAGTGATATACAGCATTGATTTACTCAAAGGCTATTGGGCCATACCATTAGAAAGTCAAGAATTAGCATGTTTCAAGACACATCGAGCTCAGTATCAATTTAAAGTCATGCCTTTCGGGTTACGCAACGCCGCTGCAACATTTCAGAGAGTGATGAACCAGGCCCTTGCTAAATACAAAGATTTTGCTCAAGCCTACGTCGATGTCATAGCTGTTTATTCAAGTAGTTGGAATGAACATTTAGTACATCTTGACACCATTTTTTTCAAAACTGTTAAAACTACAGTTTTCCGTATATCTTAAAAAATGTTCCTTCGCTAAAACTCATATTAAGTATCTAGAACATATCATCGGTTCCGGCAGTCATCGTACTGATCCAGAGAAAGTGGAGGCTATCCAGAAATCAGCTAGATCTCAAACAAAAGAACAATTGAAAAACATTCTAGGCCTATGTAATTATTACAGAGATTACATTCCACATTACGCCGAAACAGCTTATCCATTAACCGAGCTCACCAAAAGAAGAAGTCCTGAAGAGCAGTGCTGGACAGAAAAACACGACGAAGCATTCGATAAATTAAAGAAATGCCTAATGGAAGCCCCTAGTCTTTATACCCCTGTTCCAGGGTTACCTTTTATAATTCAATGTGATGCATCTTCAGGTGTTGGAGCCTGCTTATCTCAACGGAAAGTTGTATCCGATTAGTTACGCCAGCCAGAAACTAACCAAAACACAACAAGCATGGCCAACTATCGAGAAGGAAGCTTATGCTGTTATTTGGAGCTTGAAAAAGTTTGAAACTTGGATTTTTGGAACTGATAACTGATCACAATCCGTTAACTTTCATCACAAAGAACGCACCACAATCTTCTAAGTTACAGAGATGGGCTTTAGCATTACAAAAGTATGATACTACAATTTCATATTGCCCAGGTGCTAAGTTAAGCAATGCTGATGCGTTGTCCACACTAGAGTTGTCCATACTTGAGTGACTTGTGTGAGAGAAAGAACTTTTCATAGACATTTATGAACTCTTAAAGATTATTATTTTTTTGTGTGCGTTTTCTTTTTTAGCTACTCTCCTAGAGACTTTTAAGTACATCATAGAAACTTTAAGTATTCTATTGCATTAGCATTGCTTGATTACTAATTTTTAATCATTTATATGTTACAGTTTTAGAAGAAGTCTTGTCTTCAGTATTGATTGATTTGTAGACTAGTAGATAAGTAACTCTTTTGTTTGACGTCACCATAATTTGTCATATTTCAATAGGCTTTCATCCTATTTCAATCTTGGATCGGGGGGGGGTATGATGTATGGGTGACGCCAACCAACGAGATGTATAGAGGGCTAATCTGAAGGCGCCAAAAGTTTTAGTTTCCAAAAGGAAGACCGACGGAGAGGTCATACGGAAGGCTCGTGGGAGCCATTAATGAAAACGAAATTAATTTGTATTACTTTATGTATTTCAATTATTAGTATTATAGTTTAGTATTAGTTTTTGTGTTTGTGAAATAAATGTTAAAAATACAAAAGGGTGGAGTTATTTCTGTATGAGGCGGTGGATGAAAAAAGGGATGATATCACAGAGTTCTTATAACATGACAAGTTTACAAAGTATTACTCTTTTTACACGAATAGATAATCAGATATTAGCCATTATTTCGTAAAGAATGGCTTCAGAGATTGATCTCTAATTTACAAAGGAAAGTTTTCGCAAAATTCCTCTCAGAAAATTTACATCGCATTATTATGCATTGATTTTGGCTTAATGAAAGCTTTTAAAATGTCATGAAGAGAAAACTACAAACATTTGTGTACTTGAAACAAAACTCCTCCCGCAGTTAAATGAAGCAAGAACAGAGAAGGTGGTTTATTTACCTATTTATTTATTAAACCTCAGATAAAAGTTCTTTCTCAGAGCTACATTTTTGATAATATAATGTCACAAAAAACAAGGCCTGCGTTTATTTAAATTTCCTAGTCCTTGAAAAATAAAAAGTCAAGATATTATAACGGAATTTCGATTAAAATTTTGGAAAACTTTCATATTTTGCGTAATGTGCTGTATAATTCGTATTTCTTGCGCCGTTTGAATATCTTAAATAAAATATGCGGTTTTATTTGATTATTAATTAAGCACGGTCGATAATCTGAACAGAATTCTTTATAAAAATGGTGAAGCATTCTGGAAGAAGACATTTTTTATGGTTAGGGCGTAAAAATAGATTTTAAAGACTCAGAATTTAAATAAATGGATTAATACTGAATGATAGTAAGTGTAAAGTTATTGAATGTACTGCAAATGAGAATTTTTTCCTTGCTACAAAGTTTCAATTACTGTTATAAAATTCGCAATTAAGAAAGCGTTTAATTAAAAGAGCAAAACTTTTTTTGCTGTATGATGTTTATGCATGCAGTTTTAAACTCTGAGTCTCTACGCATATTACCTTAAGAGTTTTGGGCATGTTTATGTTGCTTCTAGAAGACCTGTTTTCCATTTTACAGAGAGTTTTACTGGCAAGCTTCCGCAGTTTCTTAGTGAAAAGGAAACAACGAATAAATAAACAAATAAAGATTTAGAAATTTTAAGAGATATTAAATCGAGTTATCAGTACCCGTTGTGTTGAAAAAAACCTTTGCTGTCATTAGGATGTTTCATAAAGGCATTTTTGAACTTAAATATGATTGATAATCTTGAATCTTAATAAGCTTGATTATACGTTGATTTATGAAATTACGACGGCAAGTTTAATGTTATTGTTTTAATTTTAAAGAGCACAAGTTATTTGATAATTTGGAAGGGTCTGATTCATTTCATAAAAACAAAATTTCTCCTCTTATTCTGAATATCAATTTATTTTTAAGTTTATTTTATATATAATAGATGAACCTTGGAAAACCTTTTTGTACCTTAAAATATTGTAAACTGGCTTTAAATTACACAGTATTTTCGACCCCTTTATATCTCTCTTTTTTTTTCAAATGCCCAAAAATTCTTTGAAAAATTGACTTTAGGCAGTCAGATACCCACTGTATGTATAAAACTATTTTTTCGGACATGAATTTAATAAGAATTAATCAAATTTAACGACAATTAAATTTTAAAATTTGTTATCTCTGTTTAAAAATTCGGACCTTCTTCCTTTTTGATGGTTCATGTAAAAATAAATTAAATAAATACTTTTAAGTGCATTGTTACAATAAAAATGCGTGCAACAAAAAAATTGGATGCCACAATTCGAATTGTATTTGTTTCCAATGAAAGAGACCTCAGTGGCTTTCTGTAATAATTAGAAATTAATAATTAGAAATTAATGGTAGCCATTTTAATGCATCAAATAATGTTACGAAATTCGAGCACGTGATTTGAGTTAGAATGAAAGCAAGTGGTGGGTACAAAATAAATATTAGAAATATCTCCATTCAGTGGGACAATCACGACTTTGTCACAATTCCACTGCGACCGCCGCTCTAATTTCGAGACTGTCATAACAAAATAATCAAAACCCCAACTAAGGTATATAGAAAAAGATGTTAATCCAAGATATTATGTTAATATTTTGTTATGTGGCAGAAGCATAGTAACTGCCGGAAACAGGTTAGCGTTACACTATGAAGTTAGCGTTACAGTTCGGTTTGCTTATTTTTAAGATTATATTTTCCCTTTGCGTTGTTTTCTTCGCGATAGTTAGTCTCAATGTCTTAGGCGCATGACGCATTTAGCTCATTTGAAATGATCTATCTCATGCAGTGATAATTTATCTGAACTGGTTATTACTTTCCATTTATCTAAAAATTAAATATATAAATGAGTTTTTTAGGATGGAGGAGGGAAGAGGCTTACGGTATTTAAGTCCAAAATAATTTATGTCTTCGAAATCACAAAGAAAAGCTTTAAAAAGCTATTCATTATAATAATAACAAATAACGCAGGAGAAAAGCCTTCACTCGTAATTCTTGTAAGCTACTGAAAAATCTGATAACACTGGAGATAACGCAGACCGGAAACCCAAAGATAAAGGAGAATTATTTAAGAATTGTTAGAAAAGTGGAGCAATCTTCCTTCTTCTTTCTCCTCCTTCATTTATTTTCGTTTTAAAAGAAAATCCTTGAGTTTCATCACGTGAGCTTTAAATTTTGTTAAACTCTTATTTTTCAAAGTACGGGCGAAAGTTCATTAACTCTGAGCTCTATTAAGGGTAGAATCAATGAAGGATTTGAAACAGGAAAAGCGTAATCAAACACTTTATTACAAAAAGGGAATTGAATGTGTATTTTATAAACTATGGCGTGCATAGGAATTATGAAAGATTGTTTGCCAATTTAAAATATTTAGTATTTGTCCACAAGGAAAGAAAAAAGACATTTCATTTATCATTTAAAATTCGAGAATATCAATAGTATAATTGAAGCAATAAATTTATAATATTTTTTATCCTTCTCTGAAATATATTTAATAGAGATACACAATGTGTGAGTGTTTGCTACAAGTTTCATGAACTTGTAAATAACAAGTTCATGAAACTTGTAAAAAACCGAAGATTTAAGTGAGTTGTTAAGGACTATTCTTAATATGAATAAAAGCAACAAGAGCTACATAAACGATAACATTGATAAAAACTTCAATGTTGATAAATGGTGACATACATTGCTATACTACAGTTTTAACATTCAAATGCCGAGATAACTTTTGAGGTAAAAACAACACTTATTTTCATTACCTTAATTTTTATTAGTGAAGAAGAAGAGAAAAATTATCACTTTTAATTTTAACTTGTAATATCTTTCAGTTAATTCCGGCAGTGTTACAATGCTTGTAAAGCTAGTGTAATATTCAGAATTCCTGTTCATTATAATTAACATTATTAAGACTATATCCTTGATGACATTCGAAAGTTGGATGGTGGAAAACCACAAAAGTAACATTTGAAACAAGCGCAACTTATTCTAGTTTATCTCGATGTAGCATTAACTGATACGTGCGAGGATTATTTTTAGGCTAACGTGTGGGATGCATTTAATAATTTAGGGATTCGATTAACGGGCCAAATTAAATTTATTAACCAAAATTCAGATCTCCCTTTTTATCATAATGATACGAAGGAGATTGTTAAAACGAGATGAGAAGAGCTTTGATTCGGAGGTTTTTCATTGCAATTGTAATTTAATAATTTCCTCATTTTGTTTCCATATTACTCAGTTTGTTGAAGAACTGTGCGAGATGCGTAAAATAATTTTAAAAATGCAAACGCCTTCCCGATTTTATTTTTTAGAAACCCTATTATTTATTTTTTAGAAAACCTTTTTTTTTAGACTGTCAAAATGATTACGATTGAGTATCAGCAACGTTATTTGGCATAAATTTTATTTTAGCAACAGCTCTTTCGGTGACTGAGCACCACAGCTTTTTCAGCTGAAAATAACTGAAAGGCTAATGGCATAAAAAAAACAAAGATCAATGAATTTTCTAGAACTTACTAATAACTAATAACGGCGTCCTCTATAGGAAAGGAACGACAAAATAACAAAAAGAAACAAAAATAGCTCTTGCATTCAAGCAGGAAAAAGGAGTCAGATAAAGAGTGAATGGATTTATGGATTGAGGGAAGTATGAGTTAAAATTTAAGTAATTTATTGACGTAAAGAAATTTTTGAGGATACCGAAAGCCTCTGGGATATCTAATTCATTAACCAAAGACGCTTTTGGATGATTTCGGCGGAAACAAAATTGAAACTGTAGTTTGCAGACAAGCAATACTATGCAATAGAGGATTTATTTGCCTCCCTTTTTTGAATGTAAATTCCGTAGAATATTTTAAACTGCGCTTGGTTTGATCAATGTATATAACGCCACATTGATGAAAAGTTTTATTAAATCTCTAAAAATTCAACTGAAAAATATAGGACTCCAAGTTTGATATTTATGCAAAATAGCAATTTAATACCTGGTAGAAATTATTCTTCGTTTACCTTTGATGCGATTAAAAAATTTCAATTATAGTATACTCAGACCGAAACATTTATACAAAGTTTCAGAGATAAATTCAAGCAAGTCTCCTATATTCAAAATTTGCTTCATCTCCTCATCTTTCATGCTGGAAACTAAAAAACGATAAAAAGTATAAAAGAAGTTGAAATTTATATCTAAAATTAAATAAAAGTCAGGTATATGATCCGAAAATGTAATAAACAAGTTCAAAATTAGAACACTTTAAAAATTACGAAGGTTTGAAATGTACGAAACTAGTTGAAAATAGTATCTAAAATTAAGACCTTCTGAATCAGTCATCAAATTCGAAAATAAGAGCCGTTAAGGGTACCTAGGAAATAACCATCATATATGTAGTAAAATAGCTGAAATGCGAAGAAAAACACAAAGGCTAAAAATTGATCAACAAACCTCCAGTAAATCAATAAAAGATCTTCTCTTATCAAAGTATGACGTCACCTTATCAACTAAATAAAGAAACACAACACACTCCTTATCCGCTGCTACAGCCTACAGTGTAGAAGAAATCAGGTTTTTAGGGAGGCTGCTATGCAAAAAGCCAGTCTGCAGGGGGTGCAATGTTAAAATTATAGCACCCCCTGCCCTGGAATTGTCATTTTCCAGCCAATTTCTTACAGAATTCTAATTAGCAATTTGAATAACTTAAACTCATCTTTCTAAAAAGCATTTTTTGTCGGAATTCTTACTTGAGAAAAAGATCACACACTTTTGCATTTATTAATTATTGTTAATTGATCAGAAGTTAGTTTGTTCCCCTTGAAAAGTCAACTAATTTTCAGTCAACAACGATAATTACTTAGTTTGTTGGTTGTATTTTCACTTTTAATTATACCTTTTTCAATGATTCCATTTTAAATATGCTAATGAGTTACTTCATTTCAATAGAATTGTAATTACTTTTGTTAAAGGAGATAATATACTGAATAAACCATTAGAAAATAAATTATATATATCTATACATATACGCATAGGACATAGGCATATATTTCCAATTACAGAAGTGTTTTAAATAACGAAAATAGTATGTTCATGTTTGGACAACGTCAAATTAAAAAAAAAATAATTTTAGGCAAATAACGAAATCTAACTACATACATAATAACATACATAGTTTATATATATAGTAGTCTGGCAATATTTAATACCAGTTTATTGTTACAAATAACTAATAATATTTAATATAAGTTTATTGTCGGAACGAAACATGTGTGCAATTAATTAGGCTGTACAAGGAAGTCATTTGGTACCCACATCACGTTTGTTTTGTTTGTTTAGACAAACACTGAAAATATCATAAAAGCGGTAATCTTTTTAAGGAATCAAATTATATCTGCAAATAACTGTTAAGAGCTAATTTAAAGAAAAAATATTCCCTTTGCGGCCACTGATAAGAATCGAGTATCATTAAAAAAATATTTTAAATACTTAATTTTGTTACACTGAGCAAACACGGGGCTGCAATAATTTGAAAGACAAACGAAAGGTTCTATGGTACGGAACTTCGCACTTTGCTGCGATCATCGAGAAATTCTCAGTAATGAAAATTTGATCCGAATACAACTTGCTTCACAAAACGAAATTAGAAATAACAGACTAATTTTTTGTTATATTTTGGTACTAGAAGCGAAAATCCTCGAATTTCAATTTGCGAATTCTTGTGAATCAAAAACCTGAACGTATTTATTAAATTCGAAACCAGATGTTTCAGTAGGGAAATAAAAATTAAAAATAAATAAACTCTCAATCTATACTATAGAAACATGTATCATTAATTCTTTATTTCAAATACATGCAACACTTCGTTACCGCACTGTTGCCATCAGCATAACAAAACCATAAATCAGTCTTGAAAACTGAACTCATGCGGGTATATTTTGCGAACGATTCCACGGCTGTTGGATTACCACAGATTTGTTCGTTTGCTACCATCTTGCGAACAGTTTGTAAACGTTTAATCTCTGACCTTGTATTTGAAGGTAATTGTTGCTTGTTGAATTCAAGTGAGAGGTTAAAGATTAAAAGGCAACTGCTACGCGAGTTCAAAAATTAGCTATAATTTCTTTCTTAAAAATAATCTGAGGTAGTTAACAATCAAGGATGTTAAACTCTTCATATATGTGGGTGCCAAAAACAAAATAAAGGTTCAACAAAAAGATTTTTAGACTTTTATGAGGAAACGTTTCAAAAGGCTTCAGTAAGTATTTGAGTTTAATTTATTTTCCCCGTTTAATAGAAAGAGTCATAAGAACTCGCTTTATTTTAAGCAATAATGGACATTACATTTTCCTATTAAGCATGTTTGATGCAGGTTAACGTAGCTCATAAATTAGCTTTGCAGGCTTAATTATCCGAAGAAAATTAAGAGAACAAATGCAAATAAAAAAATAACAGTTGTTAAATTATTCTTATTTACTCTAATGTGATACCAAGAGCAGAGATATTCCTTTTATGTGGTGTGTTCTTCTCACTTGCACATTTGGTAGCCATTATAGTCACCTTTCTAGTGAAGAAAAGAAAAAGATTAAGAATTAAAGATTAAAAAATAAATAAATAAATAAATAAAATTAAAGGTGCACAATTGATATTTAAGTCAAATAAGAAGAAAACCACTTCATTTTTTACCTTAAATAATTCTTTTTTTTAATTATAAAGTACTGTATATGGTGTATTATGCTGCAGCGGATAGCTTCCGATAAAAGCGATGTATCACAAACTGGGAAATTACCAATAAGCTAACAAAATGTCACAAATTACCCTTATATATTTGTATAAAGGTAATTTGTATTTATAATTACCCTTATAAATTCTCTTACAAAGCTAGTACCTCTTTCTCTAACCTTGACATTGTAATAGCAAGATATGTAAAATATTTAATGCATTTTCTACACAGGAAAGGGAGATAGGCAGTTATCAGAATATTGCCTTTTCACGTGATATAAAATCTTTTGTTTATTCAAATTATAACTATAATTGCTTAAAAGACTGAGTGATTTATAAGTAAGAAATATACTTCTCAAAAATTTAGTGTGCCGTTCTGCGCAAGCAGTCATCCATCTATAGGTAACCGAAAAGTCGCAGTGATTGGTGACTTATGCTTCGGTGTTGTTTCAGTAATATTCTGTCTAATTATGGTAATTAAAAATGCTTAACTAATATTATAACAAACTCATTATTTTAGTGAATAATAGCTGCATATTTTTTACTAATACAAGATATCTGTAACGCTGTATATTAGATTACATTATCTGGCGTATATTCATTTTTTTAAGAATATACACTGGCTATCATAAATTAAGGAAAAATCACAAAAATAGCGATAATTCCCTCAAAAATAAGCCAAACTGTGTAAAATTTGAAAATGTTGCCAAGTAAGAGTAGCTGAGTAAAACTGCAATATGCAAATTAGTGGCGCTGCACTCGAAATACGTCATCTGCGAGGAGCATAAAAATCCATGTTTGAGAGCAAGCCGACATATTTCACTGTGATAATGACATCCGAAATCTGAGATAGCCAATTCGTAACAATGACCTCCAGGCATCATTTGCCTGCAGAACTACGATGGAGAGCCATTGGGAGACTAGAGGCAGGACAAAGTGCAAACAGAAGTGGTCAGAGGGCTAAATGTGAGTCCTTCTGTGGTTCACCAACTTTTGAGGCAATTTCAAACCACAGATTCGGCATCTAGGAGGTTCAGACAAGGACGGTCAACGGCTACGACGAGCGCCGATGACCGATATTTGACATTATGTGCACGCAGGAACAGAACAGTTACTTCGAATCTTCTTAGATCCTCCGTTGTTGCAGCCACCGAAAGCTTGGTGTCAATGTCAACTGTGCGTAGAAGGCTTCACGAAACGTGGTCTGTATGCGAGGTGACCAGTCATTTGCGTGCCGCTCACGTCACGCCATAGGAGGGACCGTTTGCAGTGGGCACGACAACATGTTCACTGGACGCCTGATCAATGGAGGGCTGTTCTCTTTACGGATGAGTTCAGGTTTAGTCTAGAACGCGATAGTAGTAGGCGTTATTTGATATGGAGAGAACTTGGAACCCGTTATCAGCCATCAAACATCCGTGAAAGAGATGCATACGGCAGAGGCAGTGTCTGTGTTTGGGGTAGCATCTCTTTGGGTGGACGCACAGACCCCCATGTCTTTCCAAGGAAAACCATGAATGCTCAGGTTTATAGAGATGATATCCTTGATGCTTATGTGCCCCCATATGCCGGGGCAATAGGTGATGATTTCCTGTTACAGGACGACAACAGATGATTATCTTCAACAGGAAACAATTATGCGCATGGAGTGGGCAGCTCGATCCCCGGACTTAAATCGTATCGAGCACATTCGGGATACTTTAGGGAGAGGTCTAACTGCTCTCAATCCGCCCCCTCAGATTCTTGCCACGCTTGCAACTGGTTTGCAAGAGCAATGGCTTTTGCTTCCTATGGAACTGATAGACCGCATAATTGAAATCAATTGCTTGTAGAGGCGATCATATTCCATAGTGAAGGTACTTTTCCTATAGCAAACTGACACCTTCGATTTGTTCATTTTATACATATGCTGATTTCTATACTATCATAATTGTCTGGTAATTTCTTTTTAAGTTATTTGATGCCTTACTATGTGTTGTATACTATGGGTAAGTTTCATAAAATTCTACTTCTAACTTTTTCAGTAATCGTAGTTTTTTTGTTTTTTGCTTAATTTATGATAACCAGTGTACTTAGTTAATATAATATGCAATAAAATTCATTCTTCTAATTTACAATGTGTCCAACTGATGATCCTGTTACAAATATTTGCACTATCATCATAATTAATAAAAGATGTTCATAATGCCTACATACTTTGGTGTAGAAACATCATGTAGTTTTAACTTTCATGAAAGGTGTCAAAGACACACTTCGGTAACTGAAAAAGGTTTTGAATAGTTTCGGCAGGAAAAAATTTAGTAATAATGAGATATGATAAATACCAGTTTGTATCTTCTAAACATATCTGTTATTAATAACATAGCTGAGAGATGAAGGCCAACCTGAAAGGAACACACTGTAAAATTGAATGAATTTCAACCTTAACGTCAATTTTATAGGAAAGTTGAAATTCGATACAAGTCTTCCATATTTAAAGGAAAACCAGTGTCAGTTCTTTCTTTCTTATTTTTTTAAGTGCATTAAGATATGCAATGAAACTAATATCAGTTTTAAGTTGCAAGGACATTAAAACATTTTTTTTTAAATTTGTATTTTTTCAAAAAATATGAAAACTCAACTTTAACCTTGCCAATATTCCAGACACTGATCTTCCAGTCTACTGTCTGGACGCGCTTACTATTTACCTCACGACAGCATGCTGCGGGGAATACGACAATTCTTTATAAAGTTAAATTTTGCTTATTTTAAAAACCCTGTAGTTTCTATCTTTAATTGGACATGCAGTTGAATAATTAAAGTAATAAGAACGAAGGTCTACTTTATAAATTAATTAATATAACCGTTTTACATGTTGTCGAACATGCTTGTGACATTTCATTTAATTCACAATTAAACGTTCAGTTTATATGTTTCCACTGTGTCTCGTTTCGTCATTTATACTCAGTTTAGAAATTTACGCATATTTGTTTGGATAGTGCACTTGCCAAACAAACTATGCCATGGCATAGTATAAACTGAGAGAAAGAATCTTAATGGCATAACATATTGTAGATAGATGATTGGCTATGCAACGGCTGCTACGTTTGCCTCGAATCCAGAAAGCCGGAGCAAGAGTAGATAATTTGCCGGACATTTAGCTCCAAGGTGATTAAATGGGCTTTTCATTAAGATTGAGTTATCCGACCCAGAGGTGTCTCAGACTTTAGTATAAGTACTTTCCATTTCCAGTTAAATTTAAGTTCTAGGTATATGCTGACAAAGTGAAGTAAACATATTTCGTTTTGCAATACTTAAGTTATAACTCACCAGATAGAGCGCAATAAAATAAAGTTTTACTTGTTTAGACAAATGCAAATACACTATAAAACGATAAAGGACATAAGAAAGTATTTTTTTATCCATTAATAGTGCGCATGTGATCTCAAATTACGTTCTAGAGTCATTAGGTATTTTTGATAGGGGAGACATGCAAAGTGTGCTATGCCCTCGGCGGGACTCGAACCTGGACCTCTCGAATACACGCCGAATGTGCTAAATGTTACAGCACGAAGGCATGCAGAAAGGATAGAGAAACTATCTTATAACGCGTTCAAAGGACTTTAATAAAATATAATCCTTATTACAACAAGCCTTTTAAAGCATTGTCCAACGGCTATTGTTGTGTGCATATGAAACTAACTCCTATTTTGAGAACGCAACCTTCTCTAAGGTTTTTGATATATAAAATAGTATTTCACACATCTTTTCACAGTTTCAGTTTCTGTTCACTTAAATCTTTGAAAAACATGATTTAGACTTCGAACAGCTATATTTACGTAATATAAGTATTATTTATATGTATTTTATCTTATTTTGACTACCAGATGAACAAAGTATTAATTTAATTATATTGTTCGTAGATACTTTCACTTCTCAAAGGATAAAAAAAAAGAGAGAGAGAGAGAGAAAATTGCTTTGAGCCCTTAGATGACCCGAAATTCACCCCTAAATACGTAGTAATGATGTCTCAGATTTCGTTTACTTGCGAAGTTACTGACTCTCGTTTGTTTGTTTACTTATCTTTTTCTCGATGGTGTGGAGAAAGACGTGCCTAGAACGTTACCTCACCCTATTCCTAACGCGGGCGTGCGCCGGTCGTGCTTTACACCGCCCCGTTAAAGTGTGCCAACACAGATAATAACTGTGTGGCTACAGAATTATTTTTTTCAACAAGCGGTTTTTATAAATTCTTTTCTCTCTTCTCTAAATGATGCCACTCAAAGGTTACTGTTACTTTATTATTTTCTATCGTTTTATTTTTGTAATAAGAGTCTTCTTAGTTGTTAAGTGTGTTATTTTGTGGCATAATACAAGTTGTTTACATATATTCTTTTACTCACTCCATTTTTAATACATCGGATGATTCTTAGATGTTATCATCCCTGAAATTTAGTACGTGATTTCTGCTAATAGTAATAAAATGTTCAAAAGTTTACATTTAAACAAAAGGGTTTAGTAATTGGCGAAGTGGATATAATGATAGAATATTGTTTCTTTTATTTTATGTCTAGTTTGAAATAAATCGAATTAAATTCGTCCGATGTACAATATTTACATTTGTGTTTTTATTGATGGCTTGTTGTTCGACAATGCATCCTATCCAAAAATATTTCGAAGTATAGTCTATTAGTAGAAGTATAATCTATTAGTCTTTTTCCAAAAGGTGAAGGATTTTTCCTAAGTATACATTGCCTATTAACATTTTTACGCCCTATTTTGCTTAAATTAAATACGCTTTTATGTTTACAAGATGTTTTATTTATTATATTTTTGCCATGTAGTTTATAATATAGCTCAGTTAAATAAAACACTTCCTACCGAGACAAAAGATTTTCTAGATATAAACATGTTTCTTTATGTATGTAACCTGTCTCTAATTTCCTATTGACTGAATGTTATGTATGCTTTTTTAATCGTTTACAATTCTAATAAATTTATAGATTATTCTTTAAAATATTTTTTTCGTTTCTAATTAAAAGTTTTTAATCATGATTAACTTTATCTACTTGGAGAAAACAGTTGTGCAGCCAATCTTCTGTTGGCAATAATTCATCATTAAAGATAATTTTGGTTTTCTGTGGAGGCGGTTGTCTTACGAAAAATAACTATTAGTAATGATCATTTTCATTACATTTTTATGTTTTTAAAAATCTTACTCATTTTAGAATTTTATGGTTTGAAGTGAACTTAAAGTGGAAAATCAACGGCTAACAAATAGAGCTTTCTTTTATGAATTACTACCTTTAACAACTATTAAATATCAAACGCCCAAAAAGTTAGAATGAAATATAAATCAAAGTTCATAAAGCCCCTTCTATACTGGTTTACAACTGACATTACAACGCAAACCAAAACGATGACTGGTTGCACTAAAAAAAACACAAAAAATGAGGCTATTTTGCCCTGTAACTAAATTTTAAATACTTATATAGCACTAATTCAAGTAAAATATTTAAGTTCCAGGTATATGCAATTCATAAGTAAAATATCTGGCCGATCTACATTAAACTTTTAAATCAAATTTACCAACAGCACATCTACATATCTAACTCTGATTTTCAACACATTCAGCAAAAATTTAGCAGCATTGTTAAAAATATGTATAATTTTATGTGATGAATCTCGATGTTTCTTTATTTTTCTCAAATTGCTATTTTTCAACTTTTCAAAATGCATGAAATTTTACTATAGCGTGAACATAGTTATTATACACTTAGTGTACTTATTTTTTTCAAGTTCTGAGGTTTTTTTTTTTTTTTTTTTTTTTTTTTTTTTTTTTTTAAGAATAGTGAATTTGGGGAATTTTATTCTGTTTGTTACCATAAAATATATCTCATTATTGAAACCGGTGGCCGCGCGGCTTCTCGCACAAGCGTGAGTAATACCAGCTCAAAAGAAGGTAAAATAAACCCTTTAATATTCGTTAAACTACGCTGGCTAGTAAAATCACGCTCTGAATAATCTTTCCAGGTTCCGCTAGTCGCCGAGATTAACATGCTAAATGCATGTTGTTTTCCGGCTATCTTGATGTATTTGCCTCAGCAGGCGCTTGAAGTAGGGGTGATTACTTGATCAATGAGTCCAAGAGGACAGCTAGGATGGATGAAGAGTGAGCAATTGAGACAACAGTCTTATAACAGTCCTAATGGCTATGCAGATTAACTTGGATAACAATAATGATGACAGCACATCAAATCAGAGTTCATGATCGCAGGTATCACGCAATTTGGATTGAATTCATCCAAAAGTGCAGAACAAAATACTTTACAGTGGAATAAATAATAAATGAAGATGTAAAATTATAAATTATTTGCAGAAGGCAGTCCATGAAGCTTTATGTATAAATCAAAGGCGCTAAAGTTGAGTTACAGGCGCTACATAGCACAAAGAGCGGAGGTCGAGATCACATGGGTGGTCACCCACCCCAGTGCTATAACTGAAGAATCCTGCTGGAATCTGCTGGAAAATAAAATACATTAGTATAATGTAGTGCCATAAACTGTGCAAGAACCTTCATAAGTGGAAAAGTCCTGGTTTTCACTGAGAATAAAGACTGAATGAGGGCGAAGATATCTATCTTCGTTGAGCACTTCATAGTGTAAAGTTCGAAAAAAGTTCATATGGTCGCAATTATGAGCACTCTCTAAGAATTTTTTGTTATCTTTCCCGAGAAAGTTATCCTGTCTATCCAACTTGAAATCAGCATTTAGAACATAATAGTACGCATTAGTGCTGATCCTTAAAAATATGTTTTGGCAAAAGTTGAAACTAATGTATATCCGAAGGCGTAGCAATAGCCCAAGCTGGCGAAGCATAAGTCATCAAAGGTCTGATACTAGAAGTCTAGATAAGCTTTTTCTTTGAAAGATCAAGCTTTGAGTATTTCCCTATGATGGGAAGTAGGCAATTCATGACTTTAATTGCTTTGCTTCTCACGTGATCAATGTGATGTATCCACGTGAGGCTTGTTATTAATGCTGATTACCAGGTAATTAATGGTAATTCAAGATTTTGGAACAATGAGTACCGGCTCGTTGAAAAGGAAGAGATTTTTCTTTGGCTTTAAATTCCCCCTTTTTTCGTTTAACAAGCAGGAGCTGTGGACGTTTGGACATTATACATATTTCCAGTAGTTACACTATTGTTCAATACTCGGAATGATGGTTTGCAGCATTTTAATGGCGTGATTGATGTTGGCTGATTTTACCGTCAAGGCGGTATCATCCGCTCATAGCAAGCTAGGATTGCGTTGTTGTTAAGTTGCATCCTAAGGAAGTCTGCTATATAAAACAGATAGAGTACAGTGCCAGTTACCGAACCCTGTGGGCACTTCACTTGGGATTTTTCTAGAAGATGATAAAGCATCTCCGACGAAAGTCCTGTAGGTTCTAATTGAGATGAATGAAAAGATAAACAGGATAAATTTTCGATCTAATTGAAGATTAATGAACTTAGCAATGAGTTCTCATGCCAGACACGGTCAAAGCTGAATAAACTATAAGATTCGTCTGTTTAAACACTCTTTTCACTTGACTTCAAATTTACATTCTAACAAGGAAATGCGAGGGACCAAAACTGAAAATAATTTGTTATGTAAAATAAGGGAAATCCTACATATTAGTATTTAATGTTTGAATTAGTGGTGAATAAATTTTCTACATTTTCTATATTACTTTTTGGACTGTTGAATTTTTAAGATAAAAGTTTTTATAATTTTTGAAAAATGTTTACCTCAGTGTATAATTAAAAAATCTGAGTATAAAAAAATTTATCATTGCAATAGTATTGCATAATTTTACGAGGTAAAGAACAAAACAAATAAGGAAGCAGTCACACCCGATCGGCGTGAAATTTGCCTAACATATAAGGTATGGTAAGGCATGAAACGGTTTGCAGTGTGTGACATCGCCAATATTAGAAACAGAAGAGAGGATGAACTTTTCATACGGGAATCGAGTTTCTTATCTATTGCAGGCCAGAACTGAAGAGCATGACTCGAGAAAGAAGACGGAACGTGCAGCAACATATGTACGAATTTGATCGCGGAAGAATTATAGTATACTGCGACTGCAAATTACCAGAATACCAGTGTGCTTAGCTTTGGTCGAAATCCAACGACTATTATGTGAATAAGGTACTGAAAGAACGGATGAAGTGATAAATTTGTTCACAATGACGTCGATGCATCATTGCTCGAGAGGACAGACATCTTCCGCGAATGGGCTGTACCGACCGTACAGCACCTTCAGACAGACCGTACAGCACAGGAAGTAGGATATTTCGAACAGCAAGAAGTGTCTGCATGCAGTGTGAGTCGTCATAACTGACACTTCACTGCGACCATTACTTTCGGTACCTCTAACGGTATACTACAATCGCCTGTGGCTATACGAGGTCTGTGGCTTTGAACGACAAATATGGACGCATTAATAAAGCGGTATCATCCTCTTAGATGGAAATATGGACGCATTAATAAAGCGGTATCATCCTCTTAGATGGAAATATGGACGCATTAATAAAGCGGTATCATCCTCTTAGATGGAAATATGGACGCATTAATAAAGCGGTATCATCCTCTTAGATGGAAATATGGACGCATTAATAAAGCGGTATCATCCTCTTAGATGGAAATATGGACGCATTAATAAAGCGGTATCATCCTCTTAGATGGAAATATGGACGCATTAATAAAGCGGTATCATCCTCTTAGATGGAAATATGGACGCATTAATAAAGCGGTATCATCCTCTTAGATGGAAATATGGACGCATTAATAAAGCGGTATCATCCTCTTAGATGGAAATATGGACGCATTAATAAAGCGGTATCATCCTCTTAGATGGAAATATGGACGCATTAATAAAGCGGTATCATCCTCTTAGATGGAAATATGGACGCATTAATAAAGCGGTATCATCCTCTTAGATGGAAATATGGACGCATTAATAAAGCGGTATCATCCTCTTAGATGGAAATATGGACGCATTAATAAAGCGGTATCATCCTCTTAGATGGAAATATGGACGCATTAATAAAGCGGTATCATCCTCTTAGATGGAAATATGGACGCATTAATAAAGCGGTATCATCCTCTTAGATGGAAATATGGACGCATTAATAAAGCGGTATCATCCTCTTAGATGGAAATATGGACGCATTAATAAAGCGGTATCATCCTCTTAGATGGAAATATGGACGCATTAATAAGCGGTATCATCCTCTTAGATGGAAATATGGACGCATTAATAAAGCGGTATCATCCTCTTAGATGGAAATATGGACGCATTAATAAAGCGGTATCATCCTCTTAGATGGAAATATGGACGCATTAATAAAGCGGTATCATCCTCTTAGATGGAAATATGGACGCATTAATAAAGCGGTATCATCCTCTTAGATGGAAATATGGACGCATTAATAAAGCGGTATCATCCTCTTAGATGGAAATATGGACGCATTAATAAAGCGGTATCATCCTCTTAGATGGAAATATGGACGCATTAATAAAGCGGTATCATCCTCTTAGATGGAAATATGGACGCATTAATAAAGCGGTATCATCCTCTTAGATGGAAATATGGACGCATTAATAAAAGCGGTATCATCCTCTTAGATGGAAATATGGACGCATTAATAAAGCGGTATCATCCTCTTAGATGGAAATATGGACGCATTAATAAAGCAGTATCATCCTCTTAGATGGAAATATGGACGCATTAATAAAGCGGTATCATCCTCTTAGATGGAAATATGGACGCATTAATAAAGCGGTATCATCCTCTTAGATGGATAAGCTTTCGCGATGGATAGGTAGCGTATGACAACACTAAAGGAATTTGGCCTTATACATGATCATACTGCTCTCTATTTTTCTAAAATTGCTGCTTTTTCAACTTTTGAAATATTATGTGGGAAATCTATAAATAAGCATAAAATTTTATTATTATAGGGTAAAATTAGTGTCTATACACTCAGTGTACCTATTTTTTCAAGTTTTGAAGATTTACAACTTTTTTTTAGTAGTGAATTTGTGGGATCTTACTCTCTTTGCCGTCATAAAATAGCTCTTATTAATGAAACCTGGCGACTTCTCACATAGGCATGAATAATGCCAGCACAGAATAATATTTATCATCCCAATTACAGTCAAGTTACGTTACAGACGTCTTAACACCTGTATTTGTCACATACCATCATGGACACTCTAGAGCTTACCGTGTTGGCACAAAGCAAAGAGCGACCACAGGTCGTACTCAATGTCCAACACTTTTTTGACACACAGTATTTTACGGTTCTGCCAGATCTTTCCTTGATTGATTCCTTCTCTGGTGTCACACATATTTTCAGAAAGACAACAGAGGCTATAACAGATGAGGTTTGGCAAAGAAGTAACAGCTCCAGGA